>NC_041384.1:60835626-60864530 GCF_002162155.2 Triticum dicoccoides | reverse complement strand
AGTTATGTTGCTCATATCGTGCGTATGGTATCTTGCATTGCTATGTCATTTGCTTTGTTTAGACATGCTTTGTGTGAATGCCACCTGTTTAGTGTCTAATTACCATATATGTGAATTATGCAATGACATCTTGTTGCAAGACAATATATATGTGAATTATGCAATGTTATCTTGTTCCAAGGCATTATGTATGAGAATTATGCAATGCCATGCTGTTTAGGCAAGCATCATATATGTGAATTATATCATAACATCCTCTTTTTATATTTCTCATTGCTTTTGTCAACAATGTTTGTATATTCAATTTCTCTTCCTGTGCATCAGCCATTTGAATTGGTGATGGAGAAATCTAGAGTGAAAACAAGGTCTTCAGAGCAGACAATGCTACCTGCTGAAGCAGATATCTTGATGGTTATAGATAGCTCTTCAGAGGAGGATTCAGAGGCAGATGACTAGTCCTATTATCCGCCTGAGGTGTATGCTCAAACTTGGCAGGGTTATATTACTCATATAATGCATATGTTGTATTGCAATGCTTAGTTTTTACATCATATACACAATATTAAATGCCATCTCCTTAGTTGACACATCATATATCCGATTGCCCTCTGCTCACTTCCTTAGTATATAAATCATATATTTGAATTATGTCATGCCATGATGTTTACATAGACAACATGCATCTGAATTATGGCATGCCAACCCATTTTCTAAAGACATAATATAGTTATATCATCTCATCTCATTCTATCATGTTTAGTTAGCAATCATACATGTGAAATTGCGTCATGCTATCCTGTTTAATTAGCCATCATATATGTGAAATTATGTCCTACTATTCTGTTTGCTTAGACAACATAAATGTGAATTATTTCATGCCCTGTTTTCTTCCCTACTATCCATTGCACCTGTTTATCTTACAATGTCTGTACATTCAATTACTTTTCTTGTTTATCAGCCATTTCAATTGGAGGGAGTGATGGCAGTATCTGTGGGACTAAAAACATGGTCTTCGGAAAAGATCGTGCTACCTATCGATGCAGATAGAACCACAGTTGTACTTGCCCAAGAACCAGCCCCACCACACATAACCCACACTCATGCAGATTGTACCCCTACCTAGTTGGACAGAGAACCAGCTACACCCCTTCTAACCCCAACCCCAGCAGATAGAAACCCAGTTCCCGTTGACACAGCACCATCTCCACCACAGAGCACCCAAACACGAGCAGTTAGTAAGGCAACTGCAGTGCCCAAATCACGAGGACCACCACTCCGAACCCGAAGTCAATGCTTAAAGCAGAAGAAGAATTGTTCTCAGGTCAGGTTCCGTAGCTATGGGTCATACTACTTTGCTCTTGCATCACTGTATTTATTGATACCAACTAATTTCAAATTTAAAGGATGCAATTGAAACTCCAATGGCGCAACAGGTATGTTTTAAACATGTTTCTTCAATGTGTTTGGTTGTTTGCTGTTGTAACTTGCTCTATCTTGATTTCAGTTTCAATTGAATAAACAGCTATGTTCTCATGCCATGCACATTACAAGTGTTGTTATTGTTGTGTAGTTTCCCACACTTATATTATGTCTATGCTGCTTTGTCTTAAATAGATATGATTCAAACTGTATCTATCTTGATTTGGCAACATAAACTAGAATGATATAGACCATACAGTGACCATACTACATAGATATATGTTTGTTTCATGCTGTTATCCTGTCCACCTTTCTACTGAACTGGTTTACCAAAATGAGTTTCATATACTACATTGTAAACCTGAGATGTGTTTGTTTGTTTCTCTTTTAGAATGCAGATAAAATATTGGAGAAGAGTACCCTGTTATGCAATGGTAAAGGAAGTAATGCAGATAAGGTTCAAGATAGTGATACATCCCTGTTGGTCTCCAAGAAAGCTGATAAAAACTATACTGAAGACACTGAGACAACCCCAAAGTCTTGTCTTGATGTAGTGTTCGAGTTATTGGCTACCACTGCTGGCACCAGCTCTTCGAACTCGTTGCCTGAATCAGTTCGGCTTCTTGAGTCTCAACTTCAAGTTGAAAGACATCGATCGGATGTTATGCGACAGGAGGCCCAAGGACTGAGGAAGTCCCTGCAGAATTCAGATGCATACTTTCTGGTGCAACAGCAAGCGCTGGAGGATTTAAGCGCCAAACAAGAGAAAGTTAATAAGCTTGCTAAGCATCTTGCCAGCATTATGGGTACCCAGGATATTGTTTCTTGAGCTCTTCTGAAGTGGTTTCAGTTCTGGACTTGTTTTGCTGCGGCATTTATATGCTGTTGTGTTCCCTATATTTGCACTGGTGGCGAACTTTGATGCCAAGTGGATGTAATATGTGTAATAGCCGTGATAGCCTAGTGTAAGTTGCTTGCTTATTTATTTCCTTGTTGTCTTGTTTATTTGTTTGCTTGTAGTCAGTGCAGTTCTTTTTCTGCGGTTTGCTAGTGGCTGCAATAACCTATTTTTTTAAACTAGGCCACAATAACCATGGGCTAATATTTACTGTAGTGACACTGGGCCTCCTACGGGCCGTAGAAACACTGGGCCTCCTACGGGCCGTAGAAACAGTGGGCCTTCTACGGGCCGTAGAAATAGTGGGCCTTCTACGGGCCATAGAAACAATGGGTCTTCTACGGGCCGTAGAAACAATGGGCCTTCTACGGGCCATATCATCAATGGGCCTTATATGGGCCGTATGATCGATTGGCCAAACATGGGCCAAACAGACCGCATTCTGGCCGTAAATGGGCTAGACTTGGAATCGTCCATTCATGGGCCGACCATAATGGGCCATCCCGTATTTGATGACGCTATGAAAATGGCCCAATGTATTAACGGACCACAAACGGGCCGACTGTAACCACAGGCTGAATTTGGTCCACAAGCAGAAAATGACAGTAACGGGCCATAAGTAAACGAATGATGGAAAATAGCCCAAGAATAAATGGGCTCTGAGAAGGCCGAAAGATAACATGGGTTGGAAACGGTCCAACGGAATAACGGGCCGTTAATGGGTATAAAGTGATACACTATTCTTTACAGGCCAGTTTCCCCACGGGCCGTTAATGGGTGTAAAGTGATAAACTGTTCATTACGTGCCAGTTTCACCACGGGCCGTTAATAGGCCAAGAGTTACATAGGGCCTCATATGGGCCGAAAGACGTCATGGGCCATACACGGGCCAGAAGTGAAAACGGGCTGGAATCATATTGGATGGCCTAGATGACGCTACTAGGCATAATTCAAATAGGGCGTAACGGGCCTTCGGTTAGCGGGCTGTAAATAGGCTATATGCGAACAGGCCATTAACAGGTTTTCCATGGGCCAGCCTGCCACCTTTTGACCAAGTTAAACGGGCTGGCCTTTTCACAGGAATGGGCCTCTGTTGGGCCGTGCCATGTGTCGATGTATCATAGGCGCCTTCTTTCCAATAAGTGGATGACATCTGTCCCAGCGATGAGCCGACACGTGTTTCCTCTAGCCAATGATGATTTTACACGTGGAAAATCCCCATTGGTCGGGGCTGTTAACGGGTTATCGGATCCAAAACCCGACCCAATAGCTTAACGGCGTTCTGTTATGGTGGATGCCACGTGTCGGTCACCATTGACGAAAGCACTTCTGTGACGCGTGATTTATCGTCATGGAAGTGGACACTTCCGTGATGATAGTTTTGGTAATGTCATGGAATACTTCTACGACAGCACAGGTATGACTATCTTGATTCTGTCATAAAATTGTCATGGATATACATGCATGACAGAAAACGCGACCTACTATGACAAACACGTATCATCACGGAAGTGTATTTTTGTAGTGGGGGCTTTTCCCGGGCAGTACGCACGGCAGTTTTCGGGTAGGAGGTTTCATAGAGAGGCGAGGAGGGTGAGCGACTGGGGCTGTGTGATTTGACGACGCGTTACTGCTGGAAAGACTTGTGATATGCCCACTCACTATAGTCATGAATTACTGGCGCTCCGACCGGGGTGATGCACCCCTTCCATTCCGCGCTATAATCTGGTGCATGACACGTCGACCCGGATGTTGGCTCTCCCACATGTCGGAGTAGTAAGAAGGAGCAAAGAATGATGCGGTATATACTAGTACTATAATACTCCCTCCATTCCTAAATATAAGTCTTTGGAGAGATATCACTATGGACCACATACAGAGAAAAATGAGTGAATCTAAACATAAAATGCATCTATATACATCCGTATGTGGTCCACAGTGAAATATCTACGAAAACTTATATTTAGGAATGGAGGGAGTACTACTCAGGTCAGAGGAGTGCGAACCACGGCAGCCTAGTGAACCAGCAGTGCGAACCACGGTAGCCCAGTGAACCAGCAGTAGAAAAC
This sequence comes from Triticum dicoccoides, assembly GCF_002162155.2. Classification (NCBI taxonomy): domain Eukaryota; kingdom Viridiplantae; phylum Streptophyta; class Magnoliopsida; order Poales; family Poaceae; genus Triticum; species Triticum dicoccoides. The sequence goes on along the minus strand of NC_041384.1, from coordinate 60,860,144 downwards.
AATGTGGTGATATGGCCATAAAAACAATGTGCTACGGTCCACACTGTAGCATGTACAGTAACACTTCTCTTTGTTTGGATCCCTGAGTTAGAGCTAGTTTGGGTTGAAATAGCCTCAAATTATCGAAACAAGAGGGGTTAGTTTGAGCTAGTTTGCTCTAACCCGGCTAAAAAAATAAGCCCGGTCGAGAGGTTCTAATTGGGTTAGTTATCCTCAGGCCCACTAAAAGAGAACTAAAAAAATCTCCCCTGCCCGCACCAGGTCGCTCCCCCCCTCTCGCACGACTCCTCTCTGTTCCCCATAGGGCCACTCGCCCTCTCTCTCCTCCGGCCGCCCTCTCCTTCCGGCCTCCGCCGCCCTACTCCGGCCGCCCTCTCCCTCCGGCCTTTGAAGGTCGCCCCGCTCCCCCTTCACCAGTCATTTTTCTCCCTCTGTCATGTGCGGCGGCGGCGCATCTACCAGGGAGGTCGCGAGAGGGGTGAGTTTGTTCGTTCCTTCTCTGTCTCACAGCCATATCATTGATCTTGCTTGCTCTAGCGCTAATTCTGATTTGGAAAAGTAGATCCTGATCAAACTTGGTATAGATTTGTGGTGCACGCATGGAATTGTTTGATGCTGCTTGAGGAGGTAATAAATCTTTCTAGAGGCCCAAAGATTCAGGTCAGCTTTCTAGGTATTTCAATTTCAGGCTTGCATTATTTCTAGAGGCCCAAAGATTCAGTTCACCTTTCTAGGTATTTCAATTTCAGGCTTGCATTATTTCTAGAGGCCCAAAGATTCAGTTCACCTTTCTAGGTATTTCAGTTTTAGGCTTGCATTATTTCTAGAGGCCCAAAGATTCAGCTCACCTTTCTAGGTATTTCACTTTTAGGCTTGCATTATTCTAGAGGCCCAAAGATTTCGTTCACCTTTCTAGGAATTTCAGTTTCAGGCTTGCATTATTTATAGAGGCCCAAAGATTCAGTTCACCTTTCTAGGTATTTTAGTTACAGGCTTGCATTATTTCTAGAGGCCCAAAGATTAAGTTCCCAGTCAGTGGCAAGCGGTCCTGCTACCCATGCCGGTGTCGACCTCAACTCGCAAGGGCCAGCGTCGGAGGGGTTCCTGGGGCTTGGGCTCTACAGAGCCTTCCTCCAGAGCGAAGATGGCGAGCTCCTCCCTAGGTGCGTGAGGGGCTCCGGGCTCCCTCCCTATCGTGAATGACTTCCGTGATGAGTTAGCTCATTCTTTGTTTCATGAAGTGTTTTTTTTATTTTGTGAAGCTTGATTGACGACTTGTATGTTTAAGTGGGATATCTCATTTGTATGGACAAAGTAAAAAATTATCATTTTTTGCATGCTTGATTTGTATAGATGGTTTGTTTATGTCAATTTTGAGCGGGAGGAGGCCACAGAAGAGCCGGCCACACCAAGAGGGTGCTTGGATCCAAGGGACTTATTTTAGTCTGACTAAAAATAGTATCTTTAAGAGGCTAAAGTTCCGAGCACCCCTGACTAAAGAGGGGCTAAAACTAGTCTTGAGACTAAAAAAATTTAGTCAGGGGTACCCCTACTAAAATGTGGATTAGTCCTCTCTCTCCTCATTTAACTCCTCTCCTTTAACACAGACGAGTTCTGGATTGGAGGGTTTGGAGGATAATAAATGCTCATTAACTTGATTTTAGTCTCTTTAGTATTTGGATCCAAGCATGGGTGAGGCTAGCAAGTTTTAGTCCCACTACTTTTAGTCATGGAACTAAAACGTATCCAAGCACCCTCCAAATCCGGCAGGAAATAGGGTCCAAAGTAGTCAAATGATTGAGATAGAGCATTTATTGTCAATCTAACCCTGCCATCCATACACCTCTTTGGTTTAGAGTTAGTTCAGGGTTAGAATCTAACTCTAACCTCTAACTGAGTTAGAGTTCTCCTCGTCTCGGTTCATCGCCATCATACTTTCCCCATTCCTGTGTTTTCAGTATCCTGCGAATCAAAGAGGCCCTTTTTTGCGGGAAAAATCAAAGAGGCCCTTAGACTGGTTTCGGTCCGGTCATTTTTTATAAACGTGTTATGTCCAAAATTTAATGAACATGCTCCGATTTCCACGAACATAATCCGGTTTCATGTAGTAATTCATTCATTTGTTTATTCTTCTGCGGGGGTTTGCATGTAATTTATGAGGTCTAAAATGTAAAGTACCCCGGCATATGCTCCGAGTCGTGCATGCACTACGACCCAGATGCTCTATGTCCCACATGTAGGCGAATGGGAGCACGTGGAAATAGCCTAGGAGTACATATAGGAGGATAAATGTGTGAAATAATATGTATTGTGAAGTGTAGCCGCGGTTCAAAAAGGAGACCTAAAGTGATGACAGTTATAGGTCGCACGCACCCAACTAGTGGTACTAGACATATGACTAATTTTTTCCTAAAAAAAAGAGGCACGAGTGCTCAGTATTCCTATTCTATAAACACGAGTCCCATCTGACAACAGCGTCCGTGCTACAGCTAGTTGTCCTCCCTCGTTTCTCTCTTCTAATTCTAAACTCGGCCGACACCCGGTGGGCGGGGTGGGTTTGCTCAACTGCGGCCCCACCTCACAGTGAAAACATTACGACTGGAACAAAAATGCCTTATACTCCCTCCGTTCATAAATATAAGCTTTTTAGATACTATTTCAAATGGAATACAGCATACAGATGTATGTAGACATAGTTTAGAGTGTAGATTCACTCATTTTGCTCCGTATGTAGTACTCACTTGCTGGAATCTTTAGAAAGACTTATATTTGGGAACGGAGGGAGTACTATACTAATAAAACATTAAGGCCACGAGGCGATGCAGTGCTGGTTACAGGAGGCAAGAAGAAGAGATGCATCCATCAACGACGTCCACCTCCTCGACTCAGGGCACCCGCCCACCGAACAACGCCTAAGTAGCAGCGGCTTTCGTGTCCAGGTCGACGTGCTTCTGAACAATGGCGTCCAAAGATTCTAGCCGCTGGAAGAAGGCCAATATCTTTTTGTCCTTGCTTGCCTTGTAGTGGCCTATGTAGACGATTTCCTCGTAGACGTGGATGTGCAGGTCGACGGTTTCTTGCATGGCGAGGCGCTGCACAGCGAGCGCGGCCTCGAGGAGCACATTCTTTGTCGCGACCTCCAACACCTACAGGGCCACCAGGGCTTGAAAGAGTTCTTCACCATGGAGGCCGATGAGGGTGGCAGGCAATGAGGAGCCTGGGCATGCGGGCTAGAGCAGTACGGCAAGGTTGTCCGTGTGCTTCTTGATGGCGGTGAACTTGTGGATGGAGTTGACCATCATGTCGTCCATGCGAGAGGCGAAGCCGGCGTCGGCGAGGGCTACGATGCCTGCGGTCGCAAGTACCGTCTGGAAACGCTGCACGGTGCGGGGCCGCAGGCCGGCGCCTTGGATGATTTGGCACAGCCGACTGCCGCTCGCGTCCATCGCCTCCATAGGTGCTTGTGGCTTCTGGTCACTTGGTCTTGGATTGGAGTGAGCAGTGTTGTGCAGAGACTTGGGAGTAGATGGATTGGAGTGGTGGGGCGCCTTTATTATATGAGAGTCCAAACTCTGTTGCATTCACATCGTGCTGGCTCTATTCTGCTTCTCCAATTAATTCCCTCTGCATGTAATTGAGGATGCATCATTGACCGTTCAACGTCTGGGGAACCACTACCCTCTCCCTCCTTGGCATTCAAGCACCTATGGACCCATCGACAACGAGGTGCCTATGGTGACTTCGTAAATTTCAAGATGATAGTGTCGTGCATGTGTGCATTCATAGGGGTGAGTGTATGCGCGTGTATATGAGCGCTTGCGTCTGTACTGTGTAAAAAAACGTAAATGCGTGTCAAAAAGAGACTAGTCAGTATACTCAATATTGTGCACCTCGGAGAGGAAAACGATAGAACTAGTACGTATTTATTTACGGTGCAGATTCACTCATTTTGCTCCATATGTACTCCATCTTGGTGTAGTCTAGTCACTTGTTGAAATCTCTAGAAGGGCAAATACTCCTTTCTGGTTTACACGGCTATACTAGCAAGTAGTTGTACGTACTAGTACAATAGTGGGTGAGGGAGTCCTGGATTAGGGGGTGTTCGGATAGCCGGACAATACCTTCAGACCGGACTCCAGGACTATGAAGATACAAGATTGAAGACTTCGCCCCGTGTCCGGATGGGACTTTCCTTGTCGTGGAAGGCAAGCTTGGCGATGCGGATATTCAAGATCTCCTACCATTGTAACCGACTCTGTGTAACCCTAACCCTATCCGGTGTCTATATAAACCGGAGGGCTCTAGTCCGTAGGACAACTCCATCATATAACAATCATATCATAGGCTAGCTTCTAGGGTTTAGCCTCCTTGATCTCATGGTAGATCTACTCTTGTACTACCCATATCATCAATATTAATCAAGCAGGAGTAGGGTTTTACCTCCATCGAGAGGGCCCAAACCTGGGTAAAAACATTGTGTCCCTTGTCTCCTGTTACCATCCGCCTAGACACACAGTTCGGGACCCCCTACCCGAGATCCACCGGTTTTGACACCAACATTGGTGCTTTCATTGAGAGTTCCTCTGTGTCGTCACTTTTGGGCTCGATGGCTCCTTCGATCATCTATAACGATGAAGTCTAGGGCGAGACTTTTTGCCCCGGACAGATCTTCGTCCTTGGCGGCTTCGCACTGCGGGCCAATTCGCTTGGCCACCTGGAGCAGATCGAAAGCTACGCCCCTGGCCATCAGGTCAAGTTTGGAAGCTTAAACTACACAGGCAACATCCGCGGGGATTTGATCTTCGACGGATTCGAGCCACAGCTGAGCGCGCCGCACTATTTCGAGAGGCATGATCTAGCTCTGCCGCCGAACAGTTCCCTGGAGGCCGCACAAGCACCGATTCCGACCCTTTATTCAGAGCCTATTGCACCAATCGAGGATGAGCGGTTGGACGTCACCTTGGGGGCTATGATCTAAAAGGCGATCGAGCCGAACGTCAGCCCCGTGTTCCGCACGGCCCGTGACTCCGAGGAGCCGTGCCCCTGCCGATCGAATCCGATTGGGCGCCGATAACGGAGTTCACCGCCGCGGACATCTTTCAGCACTCGCCTTTCGGCGACATCCTGAATTCTCTAAAGTCTCTCTCTTTATCAGGAGAGCCCTGGCCGAACTACGGTCAGCGAGGATGGGATACGGTCGATGAAGAAATTCAAAGCCCACCCACCACCCACTTGGTAGCCACTGTCGACAACTTAAACGACGTGCTCAACTTCGACTCCGCAGACATCGACAGCATGGACGACGATGCAAGAGATACAGATGAGCCAACGCCCATAGGGCATTGGACTGCCACCCCATCTCACGATGTGTACATGGTGGATACCCCTAAAGGAAACGACAACGAGGAAAAAGGGGATGGAACGGGGGACCGATCCCTCGAAAAGCAATCAAAGCGTCGGCATATACGCCGACCCAAGCCCCGCCTCGATAAAGACCCAGCCATAGAGCAGGATGATCCGGTAGACGACGAGCAGGCCTTAGAGCAACCGTCTGAATAGGGCAACACAGATAGAGAAACCGAACATCCCTCCCTCGGCGAAAATGGCACTCCGGACGACCTTACGCCGGATAAACCCACGAAGCAGAAGAATCTCCACAAGAGGCTCGTTACAACAGCATGCAGCCTAAAAAAGCAGAAGCAAAAGCTAAAAACGGCGGAGGATGCACTCAGGATCAGATGGAGCAAAGTAATCAATACCGCAGATAAATAGGCGACAGTCGCCGCACTAAAAGCTATCCGAAGAGAAAGCTACTGCCCGAATTCGATGAAGAGGCCCTAGAGCCCTCGCATTCAAAAAATAAGAAAGCCACACGGTCGGATAGACGACCCCATGGCCAGCTTAAAGCAGCAAGCGGTGCCGCACTTAAATCGGCATGCGACCCACTTAAGGATTCGCATCATGGCCCAGTCAGGTCCATTTACGGGCCAAGAAAGCAAGCTCTCGTAAGCAATGCAATAAAGCCATCATCAGAATCCGGCACACCCAAATACAGGGGCACCGCACACCCCCTATGTTTCACCAATGAGGTCCTGGACTATGAATTTCCAGAGGGATTCAAACCCCTAAACATAGAGGCATATGATGGAACAACAGAACCTGGAGTCTGGATCGAGGATTATATCCTCCACATACATATGGCTAGAGGAGATGACCTCCACGCCATAAAATACTTACCCCTTAAGCTTAAAGGGCCAGCCCAGCATTGGCTTAAAAGCCTTCCTGAAAACACAATCGGAAGTTGGGAAGAGCTCGAGGACGCTTTTCGAGCAAATTTTCAAGGGTCCTACGTCCGCCCTCCGGATGCAGACGATCTTAGTCACATAACTCAACAGCCCGGAGAATCAGCTCGGCAATTCTGGAATAGATTCCTCACTAAAAAGAATCAGATAGTCGACTGTCCGGACGCCGAAGCCTTAGTAGCTTTCAGGCATAACGTCCGAGACAAATGGCTCGCCAGACACCTCGGCCAAGAAAAGCCAAGAACAATGGCCGCACTGACAAGCCTCAAGACCCGCTTTTGTGCGGGAGAGGACAGCTAGTTGGCAAGATGCAGCACCAGCGACCCAAGTACATCCGAAACTAGGGATGGAAACAGAAAACCGCGACGCAATAAGGACCGTCGCCGGACTAAGGAAAAAAGTCCGAAGAGCACAGCAGTCAACGCCGGATTCAAAAGCTCATGACAGAATCAGACAAAGCCGCCCCTCCAGGATAACAGGGATGATCCATCCAACTTAAACAAAATCCTAGACAGGATATGTCAAATACACAGTACTCCCGGGAAGCCTGCTAACCATACCCACAGAGATTGTTGGGTTTTCAAACAATCCGGCAGACTCAACGCCGAACACAAGGGGCTCGACACACCAAGCGAAGACGAGGATTAACCCCAAAAGCAGAGCACCAGGAAACAAAAGAACTTCCCACAAGAAGTAAAAACAGTAAACTTACTTCACATAACAAAACGTGCGGCACCCATAAAGGTACGCACCACACAACCTATCCCAAAGGGGTCCCGCTGCTGGTTGTCAAAACCAATCATCTTCGATCAGCTGGATTATTCTAGAAGTATCAGGAACACAGGCTGGACTGCCTTGATACTCGATCCAATAATTGGCGGACTCTAGTTTTCAAATGTCCTTATGGACGGCGGCAGTGGACTAAACCTGATATATCAGGACACAATCCGTCACATGGGGATAGACCCAACAAGAATCCGCCGCAGGAAAACCGCCTTTCAGGGGGTAACGCCTGGTCCGGACACCCGTTGCATGGGTTCTCTCCGGCTCGAAGTTATATTCGGCTCTACCGATAACTTCCGCCGCGAAAAGCTGACTTTCCACATCGTCCCATTCTCAAGTCGCTATCAAGCACTACTGGGACACGAAGCTTTCGCCCGCTTTAACGCAATACCGCATTATGCATCTCTAACGCTTAAGATGCCCGGTCCACGAGGCATCATCTCTTTGAAGGGGAAGCATTGAAGTGCGCCTCCCCCAAGCGGAGGACTGTGCGGCCGCTTTGACAGCCCCACGGTAAAATGGCTTCACCGGCCAAAAACTTCGGAATAGGTCATTAAAGACCACAAACGCGGATAGATGAGTTCGGTACAAAATTATCATTGATGCAGGCTTAACGGCCACACCCCCCTGTTCTAGGGGCTCTGCACCTATAAACTAAGAGACAATCAAGCTCGGTTTCACTTATTTTACTTTATACTTTGTTTATTTTAAACTTTTGTTCGGCACGACCCATTTTCAACTCAGTTCCTCTCTTTTACAGATGAACGTCGTGCGGCGCCCGTCCAAGATATGGCACAACGGAGACACGGGCGCAGACGTGCAGTAGGGACCCGTTCTAAGGATTCTTTTTAGATTAAGACCCTGCGTAAACCTTTTTTACTGTCTCTTGTTGCTACATATCCCCTGGTTTTCTCTGATATAACCAAGGAGGAGGCTGGCGTCTTGGCATGTGGCCACGTCAGAATTTTGCGCGTACCTGGACACTAGGGGCTTTTTATATAAAGGGCATTGTTTCGCCCGCACTTATAAAGACCGAACACCTTAGGGAGTGTTCGGCGTCGCGAGTTTTGGCATTATATGCATCAGCTCCGAATCATGTCTTTGGTCAAATGTTGGGTTGCCCGGCTCCTGAGTTCGGCTACCTTACGTTCCGCTCTATCGGCTAAGGTAGCACCAGGAGGACTACTGCGATTGTGCCCGGTTCGGCCGGGCGAGCACCTCAGTAGAGAAAGCCGAAAACTGACTGTCATGATGTAGCGTGAGACTGGTCAGCCACTCGATGACCTACCGGAATCTATAGGATTCCTCCGCTTTAACGAAGGGCTGCTTCCCGGCCAGGCACATACGCGCCCCAAACTCGAGCAAGCGCAGTCGCCACTAAGGGGCTACCTAAATAGTCCCACTGTCAAGCTCCTATGGCTAAGTGAAAGTGTTAAAGCATTATAGTCCGGTTGCCTAGCCCGCTGCGCTATCACCTCCTTTGTAGGACCAAGACGTTGGATTAAGTGTGAAAATGTGTCTTCTGCGAGCACCCCCGCACTATGTGCGTGGGGGCTGAAGCCAACGACTGCCATCTTTCAGATTTTGTATATATATATATATATATATATATATATATATATATATATATATCTTATAAAACGGCCGCACAGGAGGTGTTCCCAATACTGGAAGGCACAAGTATAAAAGGCCACTACAATTCATCAAAATATTGATTTATAATTACATATGCTATCATAAAATAGCATCCTTCGAGCACTGCATCTCTATTACACGAGCGCCTTCAAGGACTTCCTGAAAATAGTGCTCGGAGGGTACTCGGCTTTTGTCCGAATCTCAGGACGCAACAACGGTGGTCTCCATCTCTGCCCAGTATGTCTTGACATGGGCAAGAGCCATCCGTGCGCCCTTTATGCATGCTGACCTCTTCATCACATTGATACGTGGCACCGCGCCAAGGAATTGCTGCACCAAGCTGAAATAACTCTTCAGCTCTGATCTCCCCGGCCACAGATGACCCATGACGTACTTCATGGAGAGTCCGGACAACCTATTCAGTTCGGCCCATTGAGCCAGGCAATCGTCCACTGCCAGTGGACGCTCTGGATTGTGGAACTGCGACCAGAAAAGCTTTTCCACTTTGCGATCTTTTTGATCTCGAAAGTGTTCGGTCGCATCAGCAGCACTCGCTGCCAAATCCAGATAGGTGTCCTCCACACTCCACATCCGGTCCAACGGAGCAAACTTCGGATCGCAAAACTTCCTCCGCAGCATAAAGGGCCTTCCAGCCGCAATCTGTCCGGCTTGACGCAGCTCCTCCTTCGCAGCTCTCATCGCAGAGCGAGCGTCCTTGACATCAGCAACTGCCTTCTCTAAGTCCGTCTGCCTTGCCCGGTCTTCTTCCTCAAGAAGCTTGCAATGGTCAGCAGTGCCCTTTAACTTCACGGCCATCTCGGCCATCTCCTCCCTCCTTCGGCAGTAAGCAGCCTGCTCGGCTCTCAGCTCTTCAAGGGCTTTCTCAGCAGCCGCATCGCTCTTTTTGGCTTGTTCCTTAGCTCGGGCAAGTTCTGCCCTAAGACTCTCCACGGCGGCCGCACCATCTGCGTCAAGCACACACATTGTAAGACACTGGCATGAAGCTCCACTTACCTGATGCCGCCCGAGGAATTACATACCTTGAGCCTCATCAAGCCGCTTGTTGACAAGCACGATGTCGGCATCTGCCACTTCCAGTTGCCGCTTTAGTTCGGCAAAATCATCAGTTCGGCTCGATTCCGGACACCTCGCCACCTACATTCAAAGGCGGCATCTTAGACCTGGGATTATGATCCTCTGCGTGCCGTCATTTCTTGACGACGCGCAGAGTCTCAGGGGCTACTATCTACACAGGGCGCATCTTACTTATGCGCAACTGACAAAAGTGTACATTATCTAACGTACCTCAAAACCCGTCAGTAAACTTTTCACGGCCTCATGCAATCCGCTTTCTGCGGATGAAATCCTTTCAATCACCTTGCCCATCAATGCGCGGTGCTCCTCTGAGATAGAAGCTCGCCCCAGAAGAATCTTTAGCTCCTCCGGCCGAGCACCAGACGGTGCCGGACTTGTCCTATGGCCTCTTTCAAAGGCCAGACGCGGAGAACCTTGGGGGGCCACATAGCTATCTTCCGCCCCTGTCGGATTCGGAGAAACCCTCCGCGACGACACCTCAGGGTCGCCCGCCTTTCTAGGTGGTACGGCAGGGGGAGGCGTCCCGCTCTCCATCATCTCCGAAAGAAGATCCCCCGAAGACGAGCTCTGCTGAGAAGGGCTGAGGTCCGAGCTACAAGGTAAAATTTCGGTTAATCTTCTTTGATATAAATCAAGGATTTCTCTCATCCCTTAAAAGGAAAACATTTCTCTACTTACGGCTCGCTGGAGGGCTGATCCCTTTGAGGGTGTAGTTCGGCCGAGGAACTCCCCGGCGTCGGACCCTCTGACGAGGATTTTTTTCCCCGCTTCGAGGCCATGGTCTCCGGGTCGTCAGAGGCGGCCCTCTTATTCCCCTTAGGAGAGGAATTGTCGGTTCCTCCCTTCGGAGCAGCCTCCTTCGAGGAGGCCATAGTTTCCTTGTCCTCCCCCTTACTTCCCTCCAAAGGCATTATCTTCAACATCCTGACAAGCACGGGATCCGGCCTGGTTTCGGGAAGGGGAGCGGGACACCTGATCAGCTTTGCCTTCGCTATCCACTCCTGTTTAAAAGGACAACTCTTTTAGGGGCAAGTTTATGACAATTATACGGATAGCAGGTCCGGGCACAAGGTTACTTACTTGAGTATCCGGGCGATTTCAGCTTAGGCCTGCGTCCTCGGTCAAATCCGGACACATTGCTTGTGATCCGAAGAATAGTTTATACATCTCCGCGGGCGTTGCGCCCATGAAATTCTGGAGAGCTCGCGGTCCCTCTGGATTAAACTCCCACAGGCGAAGGGAGCGACGTTTGTCGGGCAATATTCGGTGAATCAACATGACCTGCGTCACCTTGACCAGGCTAAGGTCTCCTTCTAAGATATCCCTAATGCGGCCCTGCAACAAGGGCACGTCTTTGGGTAACCCCCAATCTAACCCTTTGCTGACCCATGACGCTAGCCGTGGTGGGGGACCCGAGCGAAAGGCAGGAGGCGCCACCCACTTGGTGCCCCTGGGAGCGGTGATATAGAACCACTCTCGTTGCCACAAGCCAAGCTCCTCTAAAAAGAGCCCTCGGGCCATGGAGCATTAGCATTCTTGCTTATAACAGCGCCTCCGCACTCTGCGTGCCGTCCCTCGATCATCTTCGGCTCCACTTTAAAAGTCTTGAGCCATAATCTGAAGTGAGGGGTAACACGGAGGAACGCTTCACACACTATGATGAATGAGGAAATATGGAGGATGGACTCCGGAGCTAAGTCGTGGAATTCCATCCCGTAATAAAACAGCAGCCCCCTCACAAAGGGATCCATTGGGAACCCTAACCCTCGAAGGAAGTGAGACATGAACACCACGCTCTCACCGGGCTGGGGACTGGGAATGGCCTGCCCTTGAGCAGGCAACCTATGCAAAATTTCGCCGGTCAGGAACTTAGCCTCTCTCAACTTTAGCACGTCCTCCTCCGTGACGGAGGAGGGCATCCATCGGCCTTGAAGGTCAGAGCCGAACATTGTCGAAGGTCCGAAGTGCCTGGAATCTGGAGCCTAGGGTGTTGGAACTCGAGGCGATGGGCGAACTCGTTTGAGATTGGAAAAAGGAGTAAGGCCTTGTTCTCTTTATAAGAGGTTGAATACCAAGAGCCCTCCCCGTAACCGTTTGGGACTCGCCTTTAATCGAGGAAACGTGCTAACGAGCATGATTGGGTTACCCACGTCCGTATTGATGAGAATCCCGTAAAAGGGGGACACGATCTCTGCTTTGACAAGACGTGCCAAGGAAACCGCCTCGCAAAACGTGCTAAGGTGGAGAAGTAAAAACGATTCGAGTAAAGGACTTGGCCGTAGTGTGATGTCACGCTGCGGAATACGTCAGCAGATTGGATTTGTGTTAATATTATTCTCTCTATGGCAATATGTGGAAACTTGTTTTGCAGAGACGGACACTATCCTTGGTGTTTAAAATCTTCTTGAAGAACTTGGAGGAGGAACCCGCCTTGCAATGCCGAAGACAATCTGCGCGCGGACTCATCGTCATTGAAGCCTGGTTCAGGGGCTACTGAGGGAGTCCTGGATTAGGGGGTGTTCGGATAGCCGGACAATACCTTCAGACCGGACTCCAGGACTATGAAGATACAAGATTGAAGACTTCGTCCTGTGTCCGGATGGGACTTTCCTTGGCGTGGAAGGCAAGCTTGGCGGTGCGGATATTCAAGATCTCCTACCATTGTAACTGACTCTGTGTAACCCTAACCCTATCCGATGTCTATATAAACCGGAGGGTTCTAGTCCGTAGGACAACTCCATCATATAATAATCATACCATAGGCTAGCTTCTAGGGTTTAGCCTCCTTGATCTCGTGCTAGATCTACTCTTGTACTACCCATATCATCAATATTAATCAAGCAGTAGGGTTTTACCTCCATCGAGAGGGCCCGAACCTGGGTAAAAACATCGTGTCCCTTGTCTCCTGTTACCATCCGCCTAGACGCATAGTTCGGGACCCCCTACCCGAGATCCGCCGGTTTTGACACCGACAGTGGGCTCACATAGCAATTTTGTCTCATGCAAGAGCCTGGCTATATGTGTGCTCTAATGTTCGCAACTGCAATGTTCGGTTTGCGCTTGGCTCTTCGCCTCTTCGAGAAGACGAACAATGATGTTACTACTACTGCTTCTACAGTGTCGAATCCACTGCTGCATGTCCGTCCACCGCGAGCGGGACGGATAGCTTGTTGTAGAAGTACTACTAAGCAAAAGCCTGTCCTCGTTTGCGAGCAACCGCGCGCATGGGTGAGGGAGAAGGCATGTAGTAAAATCAAGCTTCTCCTCGTTGTACAAGTTGACGCGACACATCATAGCACTGGCCCCACATGCTTGCCTCTAAACTTGGCTGAAAGACCCGCAGTGTACAATATATTTGCTGCAACCTCTAACATTTACCCACCACAAATTAAAATATATGTGGCCGTATGCATCATTCTGATGCAGAGGCCGGGGAGTCCCCGCCTTTCGAAAAAAAACAAATTAAAATATATATTCCTGTCTTGACCAGATGAGCGTGCAAACTCCAATCACCAGGGTGTGAGGTAGGGCCAGAAGACTTTTTAATTTTATTTTTACTTCGAAATGGCCACATAGCATGGAGCCGACCCCAACGATTTTAAGCTTACAGGCACGGTACACGCTATCCTAGACTACTCTACACATGAAACTGCCACACGAGCGTCCGGGCTGCGCTTGGCTCCTCGCCTCTTCGGGAAGTCAAACAATGATGGAGTACTACTGCACTGGAGGAGTACTACAGTACGCTTTTGGCCATCTGACACCGATTGAACTGCTGCATGTCCACCACGTGTGGGAGGGAGAGCGTGTAGCGAAAGCTTCTCCTAGTCTTGCCAACCACCACGCTCATGGGTGATAAACCACAAGTATAGGGGATCGCAACAGTTTTCGAGGGTAGAGTATTCAACACAAATTTATTGATTCGACACAAGGGGAGCCAAAGAATATTCTCAAGTATTATAGCAACTGAGTTGTCAATTCAACCACACCTGGAAACTTAGTATCTGCAGCAAAGTGTTTAGTAGCAAAGTAATATGATAGTGGTGGTAACGGTAATAAAAGTAAAGAAAGCAAAAGTAATATTTTTGGTATTTTGTAGTGATTGTAACAACAACAATGGGAAAGTAAATAAGCGTAAACCAGTATATGGAAAGCTCATAGGCATTGGATCGGTGATGGATAATTATGCCGGATGCGGTTCATCATGTAACAGTCATAACATAGGGTGACACAGAACTAGCTCCAATTCATCAATATAATGTAGGCATGTATTCCGAATATAGTCATACGTGCTTATGGAAAAGAACTTGCATGACATCTTTTGTCCTACCCTCCCGTGGCAGCGGGGTCCTAATGGAAACTAAGGGATATAAAGGCCTCCTTTTAATAGAGAACCGGAACAAAGCATTAGCACATAGTGAATACATGAACTCCTCAAACTATGGTCATCACCAGGAGTGGTCCCGATTATTGTCACTTCGGGGTTGCCGGATCATAACACATAGTAGGTGACTATAGACTTGCAAGATAGGATCAAGAACTCACATATATTCATGAAAACATAATAGGTTCAGATCTGAAATCATGACACTCGGGCCCTAGTGACAAGCATTAAGCATAGCAAAGTCATAGCAACATCAATCTCAGAACATAATGGATACTAGGGATCAAACCCTAACAAAACTAACTCGATTACATGATAGATCTCATCCAACCCATCACCGTCCAGCAAGCCTACGATGGAATTACTCACGCACGGCGGTGAGCATCATGAAATTGGTGATGGAGGATGGTTGATGATGACGACGGCAACGAATCCCCCTCTCTGGAGCCTCGAACGGACTCCAAATCAGCCCTCCCGAGAGGTTTTAGGGCTTGGCGGCGGCTCCGTATCGTAAAACGCGATGATTTCTTCTTATCTATTTTTTCTCCCCGAAAGCAAATATATAGAGTTGGAGTTGGCGTCAGAAGGTCTCTAGGGGGCCCACGAGGTAGGGGGGCGCCCCCCACCCTCGTGGACAGGGTGTGGGCCCCTGGTCTTCATCTTTGGCGAGGATTTTTTATTATTTATAATAAGATATTCCGTAGAGTTTCAGGTCATTCCGAGAACTTTTGTTTTCTGCACATAAAACAACATCATGGCAATTCTGCTGAAAACAACGTCAGTCCGGGTTAGTTTCATTCAAATCATGCAAGTTAGTGTCCAAAACAAGGGCAACAGTGTTTGGAAAAGTAGATACGACAGAGACGTATCAACTCCCCCAAGCTTAAACCCTTGCTTGTCCTCAAGCAATTCAGTTGACAAACTGAAAGAGAAAAAGAAAACTTTTACAAACTCCTTTTGCTCTTGTTGTAAATTTGTCAAGCCAACATTCAAGTTTTCAGCAAAGATTATAACTAACCACATTTGCAATAATTCTCAGGTCTCATGATCACTCATATCAATAGCATAATCAACTAGCGAGCCATAATAATAAATCTCGGATGACAACACTTTCTCAAAATAATCATAATATGATATAACAGGATGGTATCTCGCTAGCCATTTCTGAGACCGCAAAACATAAATGCAGAGCACCTTTAAAGATCAAGGACTGACTAGACATTCATGGTAAAAGAGATCCAATCATAGTCACACCCAATATAGATTAATAGTGATGAATGCAAATGACAGCTGTGCTCTCCAGCTAGTGCTTTTTAATAAGAGGGTGATGACTCAACATACAAGTAAATAGATAGGCCCTTCGTAGAGGGAAGCAGGGATTTGTAGAGGTGCCAGAGCTCGGTTTTGAAATAGAGATACATAATATTTTGAGCGGTATACTTTCATTGTCAACATAACAACTAAGAGATGGCGATATCTTCCATGCTACACACATTATAGGCGGTTCCCAAACAGAATGGTAAATTTTATACTGCCCCTCCACCAACAAGCATCAATCCACGGCTTGCTCGAAACAACGAGTGCCTCCAACAAACATCAGGTCCCAGGGGGAGTTTTGTTTGCAATTAATTTTGATTTAGTTTACATAAAGCCTGGGACTGGGCATCCCGGTGACCAACCATTTTCTCATGAGTGAGGAGCGGAGTCCACTCCTCTTGAGAATAACCCGCCTAACATGGAAGATAAGGGCAGCCTTGGTTGATACATGAGCTATTCAAGCATACAAAACAGAATGTTTATTTGAAGGTTTAGATTTTGGCACATACAAACTTACTTGGAACGGAAGGTAGATACCGCATATAAGAAGGTATAGTGGACTCATATGGAATAACTTTGGGGTTTAAGGGATTGGATGGACAAGTAGTATTCCCGCTTAGTACAGGTGAAGGCTAGCAAAAGACTGGGAAGCGACAATAGCCATGTACATGCATTAAAATTAATAAACATTGGATGCAAGCATGAGTAGGATATAATCCACCATGAACATAAATATTGTGAAGGCTATGTTGATTTGGTTCAACTACATGCGTGAACATGTGCCAAGTCAAGTCACTTAAATCATTCAAAGGAGGATACCACCCCATCATACCACATCACAACCATCTTAATAGCATGTTGGCACGCAAGGTAAACCATTATAACTCATAGCTAATCAAGCATGGCATAAGCAACTATGATCTCTAATTGTCATTGCAAACATGTTTATTCATAATAAGCTGAATCAAGAACGATGAACTCATCATATTTACAAAAACAAAAGAGGTCGAGTTCATACCAGCTTTTCTCATCTCAGTCAGTCCATCATATATCATCATAATTGCCTTTCACTTGCACGACCGAACGATGTAAATAATAATAAGAGTGCACGTGCATTGGACTAAGATGGAATCTGCAAGCATTCAATAAACAGGAGAAGACAAGGCAATATGGGCTCTTGGTTAAATCAATAATAATGCATATAAGAGCCACTTCAACAATTTAATCATAGTCTTCTCCTATCGACCCCCAAAGAAAAGAAAATAAATAAAACTATTTACACGGGAAAGCTCCCAACAAGCAAAAGAAGAACGGGAAATATTTTTTGGGTTTTCTTTTTAATTACTACTACAGCAGAAAAGTAAACAACTACTAATTTTTTGGTTTTTTCTTAAGGTTTATCAAACACACAAGAAGAAAGCAGGAACAAGAAAATAAACTAACATGGATATTACAGTTAAAGAGTATGAGCACCGACATCTAGCAATGAGTGTGTGTGAACATAAATGTAATGTCGGTGAGAAATACGTACTCCCCCAAGCTTAGGCTTTTGGCCTAAGTTGGTTTATTGCCAGGGATAGCCTGGCAGATACCCGTAGGTGTAGCTAGGGTCGTACTGCAACGAAGAATAGTTGGGGTTGTACTCTGATGTAGCGGCTATCGCCTCCTGAGCTGCAGCGTGGAGTCGGGCTGCCTCCGCTCTCCTCTCGTACTCATCTGCCTCCTCCCTAGTAATAGTATATCTTCCGTTTGCTTGGTAATCAAAGAAGGCAGGAGCAGGGAGAGTAATACGGACAACATGCCGTTTGTTAAAGATTAACCGATATTGGAGAGGTGACTCAGTCCTCTCAACAAACTGGTGAGAAACCATAGAATCAAAATCTAAATAAGCAGGAGGCAACTCCATGTCTCCTTCACGAACGTCTATCTCAAGAAAATTAGCTAAGCGGGTTGCATAAATTCCTCCAAAGAAATCTCCATTATATCTATTATGATGCAACCTACGAGCTACAATGGCTCCCATATGATAAGATTGGTCTCCTAACACAGCACTCCTGAGAATGCTAAGGTCAGGGACACACATGTGACATGCTTCATCCTTAGCATTTATGCATCTACCTATGAATAGAGCAAAATAATGTATAGCAGGAAAGTGAATGCTCCCTATGGTAGCTTGCGTTATATCTCTAGATTCCCCTACAGTTATACTAGCAAGAAAGTTTCTAAATTCAGATTTAGGGGGATCCCTAACACTACCCCATTGTGGAAGTTTGCAAGCAAAAGTGAAATCCTTTAAGTCCATGGTATAAGATTTGTCATAAAGATCACACATGACTGAAGGAGAATTACGCGAAGATGAATACTCAAACCTCCTCACAAATGAGCTTGTGAGATCATGATACTAGGGGCATTTGTCTGCCTCAAAGTCCTCAAGACCGGCATTACGCAAATATGCGTTAAATTCTTCTTTAATTCATGCACGATCTATAAAATTTTCCAACGGCCATTCGCAAGGCCGCACTAGAGCGTCTCTTGGTGGCTCCTCATCAGCATCGCGCATAGCAAGCCTGGGTCCTTGCTTCTTAGAAGAACCACCTTCGAACATCTTCCTAAGCATATTGCTTTTCTCTGAAAAATTTCTAAATTTTTTAGTAACTTCAAACAAAAGTGAACCAACTTCAATAAAATTGATAGCAACTACTCCTATAAATGCCTAGAGCCTATATCAAGCATTAGAACTACTTGGAACCATATAAATTTGACATGCAAGCTCAAGAACATGGTCACCTATGCAGCACAAATTTGCAATGAATAAAGCACTAGAACAAAAACTAATTGGGCCAATGGAGGAGTCACATACCAAGGAACAATCTCCCCAAGCAGTTTTGCGAGAGGTGCTTTGAGCAAGGAGATAAAAAATTACAGCAAGGAGGGCTAGAACTCGTGCTTGAGCTGGTTTTTCATGTTTGTGGGGGGAAGAAGAAGAGGATGGGTGCAGGAATAAGTGGAGGAGGGCCACCGTGGGCCCACGAGGCAGGGGAGCGCGCCCAGGGGGTAGGGCGCGCCCTCCACCCTCGTGGTCAGGTGGCAGCTCCCCCGGCGGTGATTTTTGCACCATAAATCCTCAAATATTCCCGAAAAAATCATATTAAATTGGCATGGCATTCTGAGGACTTTTATTTTTGGGGTATTTTTATATTGCACAGATAAATCAGGCAACAGACAGAAAAATACTATTTTTACTTTATTTCAACTAAATAACAGAAAGTATAAAGAGGGTACATAAGGTTGTGCTTCTAGTTTCATCCATCTCATGCTCATCAAAAGGAATCCACTAACAAGGTTGATCAGGTCTTGTTAACAAACTCATTCCGATTAACATGGAATCAGAGAAATTTCGAATAACACTATGTTACCTCAACGGGGATATGCACATCCCCAATAATAAGAATATCATATTTCTTCTTGACAGTAGGAAGAGGAAATTCAAAACCTCCAAATATAATCGATATAATTTTTCCGATAGAGTTGATACTATTAACTTGAGGTTGTTTCCTTGGAAAGTGTACCGTATGCTCATTACCATTAACATGAAAAGTGACATTGCCTTTGTTGCAATCAATAACAGCCCCTGCAGTATTCAGAAAAGGTCTTCCAAGAGTAATAGACATACTATCGTCCTCGGGAATATCAAGAATAACAAAGTCCGTTAAAATAGTAACATTTGCAACCACAACAGGCACATCCTCACAAATACCGACAGGTATAGCAGTTGATTTATTAGCCATTTGCAAAGATATTTTAGTAGGTGTCAACTTATTCAAATCAAGTCTACGATATAAAGAGAGAGGCATAACACTAACACCGGCTCCAAGATCACATAAAGCAGTTTTAACATAGTTTCTTTTAATGGAGCATGGTATAGTGGGTACTCTTGGATCTCCAAGTTTCTTTGGTATTCCACCTTTAAAAGTATAATTAGCAAGCTTGGTGGAAATTTCAGCTTCCGGTATCTTTCTTTTATTAGTAATGATATCCTTCATATACTTAGCATAAGGATTAGTTTTGAGCATATCAGTCAATCACATACGTAAAAAGATAGGTCTAATGATTTCAGCAAAGCGCTCAAAATCCTCATCATCCTTTTTCTTGGATGGTTTGGGAGGAAAAGGCATGGGTTTCTGAACCCAAGGTTCTCTTTCTTTACCATGTTTCCTAGCAACAATATCTCTCTTATCATAACGTTGATTCTTTGATTGTGGGTTATCAAGATCAACAACAGGTTCAATTTCTACATCATTATCATTACTAGGTTGAGCATCATCATGAACATCATCATTAACATTTTCACTAGGTTCATGTTCATTACCAGATTGTGTTTCAGCATCAGACATAGATATATCATTTGGATTATTAGGTGTTTTAGCAATAGGTTCACTAGAAGTTTGCAAAGTCCTATCATTTTTCTTTTTCTTCCTTTTAGAAGAACTAGGTGCATCAATATTATTTCTCTGAGAATATTGCTCGATTCTCTTAGGGTGTCCTTCAGGATACAAAGGTTCCTGAGTCATTCTACCAGTTCTAGTAGCCACTCTAACAGCATAATCATTTTTCTTACTATTCATTTCATCGAGCAATTCTTTTTGAGCTTTAAGTACTTGTTCTACTTGAGTGGTAACCATAGAAGCATGTTTGCTAACAAGTTTAAATTCACCTTTAATATTAGCCATATAGTCACCCAAGTGTTTAATCATATAAGAACTTTGTTTTAATTGTCTACCAACATAAGCATTGAAGTCTTCTTGCTTAAACATAAAGTTATCAAACTCATCCAAGCGCTGACTAGCAATTTTAGTAGGAGGGATTTCAGCCTTATCATATCTATAGAGAGAATTTACCTTTACTACATGTGTCGGGTTATCGGGATCAGGAGGTTCTTCAATAAATAAAGGATCAAGATCATATGTTTCTTCAACAGGCGGTAAATTAAGACCATGTATTTCTTCAATAGGAGGTAAATTCTTAACATCTTCATCTTTAATACCTTTTTCTTTCATAGATTTCTTTGCCTCTTGCATATCTTCGGGACTGAGAAATAGAACACCTCTCTTCTTCGGAGTTGGTTTAGGAACAGGCTCAGTAATTGGAGCGGGAGCTGGCTCAGGAGCTGGCTCAGGAGGTGCCCAATTATTTTCATTTGTCAACATATTATTCAATAGAAGTTCAGCTTCATCCGGTGTTCTTTCCCTGAGAAGAGAACCACCACAACTATCCAGGTAATCTCTGGAAGCATCGGTTAGTCCATTATAAAAGATATCAAGTATTTCATTTTTCTTAAGAGGATGATCAGGCAAAGCATTAAGTAACTTGAGAAGCCTCCCCCAAGCTTGTGGGAGACTCTCTTCTTTAATTTGCACAAAGTTGTATATTTCCTTTAAAGCAACTTGTTTCTTATGAGCAGGGAAATATTTAGCAGAGAAGTAGTAAATCATATCCTGGGGACTACGCACACAACCAGGATCAAGAGAATTAAACCATATCTTAGCATCACCCTTTAATGAGAACGGAAACATTTTGAGGATATAGAAGTAGCGAGATCTCTCATCATTAGTGAACAGGGTGGCTATATCATTTAATTTAGTGAGATGTGCCACAACAGTTTTAGATTCATAACCATGGAAAGGATCAGATTCAACCAAAGTAATTATATTAGGATCAACAGAGAATTCATAATCCTTATCGGGAACACAAATAGGTGAAGTAGCAAAAGCAGGATCGGGCCTCATTTTATCTCTAAGTGATTCTTTGTTCCATTTAGCTATTAACCTTCTAAGCTCGTCATTATCATTGCAAGCTAAAATAGCAGCAGAAGCCTCTTTATCAAAAATATAACCTTCAGGAATAACAGGCCTATCCTCATAATCATTTTCATCAATATTATCAGATTCAATAATTTCTTTCTCTCTAGCCCTAGCAATTTGTTCATCAAAAAATTCACTAAGGGGCACAGTAGTATCAAGCATAGAAGTAGTTTCATCATAAGTATCATGCATAGCAGAAGTGGCATCATCAATAACATGCGACATATCAGAACGAATAGCAGAAGCGGGTTTAGGTGTCGCAAGCTTACTCATAACAGAAGGTGAATCAAGTGCAGAGCTAGATGGCAGTTCCTTACCTCCCCTCGTAGTTGAGTGATAAATTTTTGTTTTCTCGTCTTTCAAGTTCTTCATAGTGTCCAACAGATATAAATCCCAAGTGACTCAAAGAATAGAGCTATGATCCCGGCAATGGCGCCAGAAAAAGGTCTTGATAACCCACAAGTATAGGGGATCGCAACAATTTCCGAGGGTAGAGTATTCAACCCAAATTTATTGATTCGACACAAGGGGAGCCAAAGAATATTCTCAAGTATTAGCAGCAGAGTTGTTAATTCAACCACACATGGAAACTTAGCATCTGCAGCAAAGTGTTTAGTAGCAAAGTAATATGATAGTGGTGGTAACGGTAATAAAAGTAAAGAAAGCAAAAGTAATATTTTTGGTATTTTGTAGTGATTGTAACAACAGCAATGGGAAAGTAAATAAAGCGTAAACCAGTATATGGAAAGCTCATAGGCATTGGATCGGTGATGGATAATTATGCCGGATGTGGTTCATCATGTAACAGTCATAACATAGGGTGACACAGAACTAGCTCCAATTCATCAATATAATGTAGGCATGTATTCCAAATATAGTCATATGTGCTTATGGAAAAGAACTTGCATGACATCTTTTGTCCTACCCTCCCGTGGCAGCGGGGTCCTAATGGAAACTAAGGGATATAAAGGCCTCCTTTTAATAGAGAACCGGAACAAAGCATTAGCACATAGTGAATACGTGAACTCCTCAAACTATGGTCATCAACGGGAGTGGTCCCGATTATTGTCACTTCGGGGTTGCCGGATCATAACACATAGTAGGTGACTATAGACTTGCAAGATAGGATCAAGAACTCACATATATTCATGAAAACATAATAGGTTCAGATCTGAAATCATGACACTCGGGCCCTAGTGACAAGCATTAAGCATAGCAAAGTCATAGCAACATCAATCTCAGAACATAATGGATACTAGGGATCAAACCCTAACAAAACTAACTCGATTACATGATAGATCTCATCCAACCCATCACCGTCCAGCAAGCCTACGATGGAATTACTCACGCACGGCGGTGAGCATCATGAAATTGGTGATGGAGGATGGTTGATGATGACGACGGTGACGAATCCCCCTCTCCGGAGCCCCGAACGGACTCCAGATCAGCCCTCCCGAGAGGTTTTAGGGCTTGGCGGCGGCTCCGTATTGTAAAACGCGATGATTTCTTCTTATCTATTTTTTTCTCACGCAGGGGTCTGATCGCACGTCTCTCATACTCAAATAGCTACCCTGCACGGTGCCTCCTAGCTAATAAAAAATGGGGACGCGTGGCAGTAGGTAAATGGTACTAGTAAGTAGAACGCCCACGGTTTCAATAATACTTGTGTTTCCGATTGTAACGTGACAGCACTTGTTCCAAAATGACTTTGTTGATTGTTAATGTGTGCGCCTTCGCAAATCGGACTGCAAATTTACCATAGCATGTTGGTGCCATGTCATGGCACCAAGCCAAGTTTCATTATTTTCATGCGTATTTTGGATTTACAGGAATTAAAAAACTAAGTTTCTCAATGTTTCCAACCCAGCCACGACGCCCATAATTTTGAATTTCATTCCCATTTCTTGCATGGAACCTAGAAATTTACCCGAGGACACACATGTGATTTTTCAACCAACTTTGGTGCACTGGAACATGTGCTTGTATTTCAAATTTGAATTATGCACACAAAGGTGACACGTTCCCTCCCAGAACCACGAGCCTTCTTGAGAGAAGCTCCGATTTGCAAGAAGCTTATACCAAAATTTGTTCCTATTCGGCCAATTTTTTTTACCACGGCATGGTACTGCCATGACATGACACCATGCCAAGTTTCATGATTTTAAAACCAAGTTTCTCAATGTTCTCGACCGAGCCACGATGCCCAGATGTTTGAATTTTATTCTCATTTTTTGCATGGGACCTACTCCCTCCTTCCATCTATATAGGGCCTAATGTGTTTTTCAAGACAGCCTTTGACTATTGACAAGATTAATAGCACATGAGATGTATACTATGAAAATTATATTATTGGAAGCTCCTTTGACATACAAATTTGAAGGTATGCTTTGTGTAAGTTGCATGTCATATATTATTGCTCTAACGTTTGGTCAAAGTTAGCCTCGAAAAACGCATTAGGACCTATATAGATGGAAGGAGGGAGTAGAAATTCACCTGAGGACACAAATGTGATTTTTTCAACCAACTTTGTTGCACGGGAGCATGTGCTTGTAGTTCAAATTTGAATTACGCACATTAAATGACCAAAAACTCAATTAATGTGTAAATAAGGCCAAACGAAGCAGGAATAATTCCAAAATTTAACAGGGCACTCATGTAGTTCTATGTTGCCTTTGTAAATAAACTCAAGGGGGACAACGTATATCGTTTCGCACTCAAGGTGGCACGTTCCCTCTAAGAACCACGAGCCTTCTTGTGAGAAGCTTCGGTTTGCAAGAAGCTTATACCAAAATCTGTTCCTATTCGGCCAATTTTTTTACCACAACATGGTAGTACCATGACATGACATCCATGCCAAGTTTCATGATTTTCAGACGTGTTTTGGATTTACAAGAATTTTAAAACCAAGTTTCTCAATGTTCTCGTCCGAGCAACGATGCCCAGATGTTTTAATTTTATTCTCATTTCTTGCATGGGACCTAGAAATTCACCCGAGGACACAAATGTGATTTTTCAACCAACTTTGGTGCACGAGAGCATGTGCTTGTAGTTCAAATTTGACTTATGCACATTAAATGACCAGAAACTCAATTAATGTATAAAAAACAACAAACGAACCCGGAATAATTCCAAAATTTAACA
>NC_041384.1:60762929-60835319 GCF_002162155.2 Triticum dicoccoides | reverse complement strand
CACACTCAAAGGTGGCACGTTCCCTCTTAGAAGCACGAGCTTCCAAATCGGCCCAATTTTTTTACCATAACATGTTAGTGCCATGACATGACACCATGCCAAGTTTCATGATTTCCAAGCGAGTTTTGGATTTACATGAATTTAAAATCAAAGTTTCTCGATGTTCTCGGTCGAGTCATGACGCCCAGATGTTTGAATTTCATTCTCATTTCTTCTATGGGACCTACAAATTCAACCAAGGACACACATGTGATTTTTCAACCCAGTTTGGTGCACCAGAGCATGTGCATGCAATTCATATTTAGATTATGCAAATTAAAAGTCCAGAAACTCCATTAATGTATAAAAAGGCCAAATGAACCCGAAATAATTCCAAAATTTAACAGGGCACTCATATAGTTCTATGTTGCCTCTGGAAATAAAATCAGGGGGGAGGCACCGTATATCGTTTCGCACACAAAGGTAACATGTTCCCTCTCGGAACTACAAGGCTTGTTGAGAGAATCTCCAGTTTTGCAAGAGGCTTCTACCAAAACTTGTCCCAATTCAGCCAAAAATTAGACGTATGAAAACGGGGTTTATATTATCCCAAACATCTCGCTACCTAGACCAATAATGTACTATGATTTGAGTTCAACATAAAATGGATACAAATATTTGAATTGGAGAGCGTATGGTACATGTAGTTCATAGTGAAATACGATTACTGCTATATGTATGTTTTTTGTTATCAAGATAATATTTAAATTATTGTATAACTTGACAACAATCGTATTCAAATAAGGAAAATTGATTCAAATTTATTCCATATGGTAGACGACAATATATATGTTCACATGGTGGAGTAAAATGTTCATATATGATGGAAGATCAAAATGTATGACTACATCAATTATAAACCGCAAGGTCACCTAACGATATATTCGAATTCAACATAACATGGATTCAAAAATTGAAATTCGAGATCATGGCATCTGTAATCATATAAAAAGGGACATTACTCTTTCTTTGGTGGGAATTGATTTGTTTTTTGTTGTTGTTGAGGGAAGTGCGAATCGATTTGGTACTATGCAGGGTAATCTTGTTCTCCCGATTTTTTTACATTTTTCTTGTAGTTTTTTCAATGGCATCTATAGCAATATAGTAAAAGGGGACATGACTCTCTTGTGTCTTATATGAATTGTTTTTTACACGTTAAGTTTGTTCTGCCAAATAAGGAGTCCGCACCTTGTTATCCCGAAATTTTCAAGCTCGAGTATCTTTTGTCTCACCTGCTTTGAAACTCCCGCTTCTTCAACCCGCGCCGCGCCTTGTTATCCTGAAATTTGGACGCGCGCGAGAACTCCCTCCTCATCCGAAATCGCTCCCGCAGCCCAGACATGCGAAATCCCCCTTCTACCCCTCAGCCGGAAATGAAGCTCCATGTTACGGTGTCAAAACCGGTGGGGGTATGCTGGTAACTTACCCTACATTTCGGACACATGCGTCCCTAAGCTTGGCTCCCCCTCCCCCTTCATCCCCCCCATTCATACACCGAGGCCGCCAAAACCCGCGGAACCCCACACTCCTCCGTCGGCCTCCCGACCACCGCCCAGCCGGAGACTCTTCCCCGACTATGTTGTCCACCGCAACAGCTCGCCGTCCCTCATCCACCGCACCGGATGAGGATCCGTTGTCGATCTCGTCGTCCCGCCGGATCAGCCGCCCCGTCCTCCACCTCCAAGGAGCTGCCACGACATTCGCCTCGTCTATCGCGCCACCTCAATCCCCACAGCTTCGTCTTGACCTGCCCCACAGGAACCATAGCACCCTCACCAATTCCTCCAATGAAGCCGAGGCCAACTCGGCGCCACCAAGGAGGTTCTGCACTCACCGCTGCATTTTATCTTTTATTCAATCTCACGGGCTGCCGGTGCTCGATACCGAGCAGACATGGCGTGTCTCCATCGACGGTGCCGTCGCCGGCCACATCATCCATGACGTCTCTCCCACATGTCGTTGCTTCCTCGGTGACGACTTCCACAACGGCACTAGATGCAGCTGCTCTGGCTCTCCCTCGCGCTGTGGCTCTGTTCTTGCTGTCAGTCGCGCTGCTGCACTGCTCCTGCTTTCATTCGTGCTGCTGATCTACTCTTGCTCTCGCTTGTGCTGCTGCTGCTGCTCCTGCACGACCTCCGGCAGCTACAGGAGTTGCTGCTTTAGCACTCGCTCGCGGTGCTACTACATGACTTGCTCTCTGCTAGTGCGTTCCCTGCTCGAGCGTCTGCTGATTTAGATCACTGCATCTCCGCTACTAGTGCTCGAACGCCCTAAACATCTATTGCAATGCTCTGTTACTAGTTCAATCAGTTTCGATAGTAAAATTCAGTTTCGACTGTGAAGTTCATTTTCTTCAGTTAAGTTCAGAGTGAACAGTACTTATAGCATCTGTCGGAGCAGCCATGGCGTGGCTGATGCGTTTTACATCTAGCACTTTTTGGTGATGTATTTTACATCATCTATTGCAGATGATATTAGGGTCCCACTTCAAATTAACATTGTATGTCTTGTCATGCTTCAGCCTCATCGCCGTACACCTTAGCGAAGCTGCTCCAACGACGGAACCGTCCATCACAGCAGAGCAGTACCCTCGACGCCGTTTCTAGAGGCCTCGGATCTTCTTCCCCGCCTCCGACAGTCACACCAGCATCATCACCATCCTCCACGTCTAACCCAATGATGTCGAGGTCCACAAGGCTATGCCAAAGAGGTTGTACACTCATCGCATCACTTTGTTTCTCCATTCCTCTGGTCTTCCAATTCATGTGAGCCAAACACCCAGGTTGATCGAAATCCTATGTTTCCAAATGCTCTGTTTTGCACGTGCATTCATATCCTATTCCTGTGTTTTTCCTGTCCCTGCGTTTATAGAATCCTCCAATTCTAAGGAGCCCTTACAGATTTACTTCATTTTCAGATAGGCGTCAAAGAAAACTCTGTGTGTTATGTCCTGCTCCTGCCGTGTCGTCATCCACCCCACCTAAGGTACACCATCGACAGAAGTGTTCACTGCAGCAGAGATCCCCCCTGTAGACTTCCTTTTGCCGCCTCAGATCATCTTCCCCATTGCCGGCAGCCACGTCAACTACATTACCATCATCGACTGAGAAGATGAACCTGAGGACTACACAGTTCCGAAAGAGAGGTCGCAGTCTTTCGTGTTTGCTTACATTATACATCGGTTATTATTACCTGCTACTTTATCGTTCAATATTGAGTTTTGAATTGCCCATGGGTCTCATATCGAGCCAACAACGAATAGTATCTGTCTACTATCTGGTTCATCTGGGGTCTTCTATGTGGTTCATGTTGGGTGGCAACAAACAATAGATGATCCATTGTCTATCTTTTTAAACTGAAGCTATAATCTACCTGCTATCATTAGTTTTGGATCCATCCACTCGTTTGCTACCATCAGTCTTGATTTTTGCATGCACCCCTTAGGCCTTACAAAATCTAACTATTTTTTTATTATGCATGTCAGATATTGTACACAATCGTACTGAACATGTAGAGAAAAAGAGAAGACCGTTGCATGCGAATATAATGTCATGCAGACGTCGCTCCATGGTGGGAGAAGTGCCCCCCCTCCTGCATTTCTAGATTGTATTTGAAAGGAAGATAACTGTTCAGATGGAGATTCAGAAGGAGCCGACCACGCCTGTTTACCACCTGAGGTGTTTGCTCTAACCTGGCACGCTGATGTTGGTCATATCATGCATATGGCGCCTTGCATTGCTTACATTATACATCTTATATGTCATCAGCTTAGTTTAGATTTGCTTTGTGTGAATGCCACATGTTTGGTTTCTATATCATACTCCCACCATTCCTAAATATTTGTCTTTTTAGAGATTTCAACAAGTGACTACATACGGAACAAAATGAGTGAATCTACACTCTAAAATATGTCTATAAACATCCGTATGTGGTAGTCCATTTGAAATCTCTAAAAAGACAAATATTTAGGAATGGAGGGAGTATATGGGAATTATGCAATGCCATCTTCTTTAGCCAGGCATCATATACGTGAATCATGCAATGCCATCCTGTTTAGCTAGTCATCGTATATGTGAATTGTATTGTGTCATATTTTTTCCATAATGCATTCCATTTGTCAACAATGTTTATACATTCATCTACTCTTCCTGTGCATCAGCCATTTGAGTCGGTCATGGGAAAATCTGGAGTGAAAACAAGGTCTTCTGAGCAGTCAGTGCTACCTGTCGATGCAGATTTCTTGCTGGTTACAGATAGCTCCTTAGAGGAGGATTCAGAGAGAGATAACCAGTCATATCCCCCCCCCCGAGATGCATGCTCTAACTTGGCTGTGTTATATTGCTCATATCATGCATATGGTGTCTTGCATTGCCATGACATCTGCTTAGATTAGACATGCTTTGTGTGAATGCCTCCTGTTTGCTTTCTATATCATATATGTGAACTATGCAATGCCATCTTTTTCAGCCAGTTATCATATATGTGAATTATGCACCGCCATGGAGCCAGACATCATATATGTGAATTATCTCATGCCATCTTTTTCTTCATTACGTATTCCATTTGTTGACAATCTGTGTATATTGAACTACTCTTCATGTGTATCAGCCATTTGAGCCGGTTATGGAAAAATCTGGAGTGAAAACAAGGTCTTCAGAGCAGGCAATGGTACCTGTTGAAGCATATATCTCGATGGTTACAGGGAGCTCCTCAGAGGAGGATTCAGAGACAGATGACCAGTCCTATATCCCACCTGAGGTGTATGCTCTAAGTTGCAATGTTTATATTTCTCATATGATGCATATGGGGTCTTGCATTGCTTTTAGAGTTGTGTTGTGATATCTTCCCGTGAGTCCCTAATCTTGATCGTACACATTTGCGTGTATGATTAGTGTATGATTAAATCGGGGGCGTCACAAGAAACCAATCTAGACCCCGTTCCGGCACCCTGCCGGAGGGGGGAATCATCACCGGTGGCCATCTTCATCATCCCTCCGGCCACCCCGATGAGGAGGGAATAGTCCACCCTCAGGGCTGAGGGTTTGTACCAGTAGCTATGTGTTTAATCTCTCTCTCTCTCTCTCGTGTTCTTGAGATGCCATGATCTTGATGTATCGCGGGCTTTGTTACTATAGTCGGATCATATGGTGTTTTCCCCTCTCTATCTTGTTGTGATGATTGAGTTTTCCCTTTGAGATTTCTGATTGAATACTTTTATGGATTTGAGAGCAGTTGATATATGTCTTGCATATTAATACTCATGGTGACAATGGGGTATCATATTGATTCACTTGATATGTGTTTTGGCACTCAACTCGCGGATTCCCAAGGTGACATTAGGTTAATCTATGCATAGGGGTTGATGCACGTTCTCGTCTTTGTTTCTCTGGTAGAAATCTTGGGGCACTCTTTGAAGTTCTTTGTGTTGGATTGAGTATTATGAATATGAAATTGTTTGATGCATATCGTATAATTAACTCACGCATACTCGTGGTGACATTGGAGTATCTAGGTGACATTAGAGTTGGTTGGTGTGTGTCATATGCTGTTATTTTAGTACAAACTCTTGATTAGATCGATCGGAAAGAATAGCTTTTGTTATTTTAGTACAAACTCTAGGATAGATCGAATGGAAAGAATAGCTTTGAGGTGGTTTCGTACCCTACAAACAATTTCTTCTTATGTTCTCCGCTAGATAAGAACTTTGGGGTGATTCTTCATCGCACGTTGATGGATGGTTATGTGATCCAATTATATTAGCATTGTTGAGAGATTGTATTAGTGAAAGTACAGACCCTAGGCCTGTTTTCAAGCATTGCAATACCGTTTGTGCTCACTTTTGTTACTTGTTACCTTGCTGTTTTTTATTGTTCCTATTACAAAAACCAATATCTACTATCAATATTACACTTTTATCACCATATCTTCGCTGAACTAGTGCACCTATACAATTTGCCATTGTATTTGGTGTGTTGGGGACACAAGAGACTTTTTATTATTTGGTTGCAGGGTTCTTTGAGAGAGACCATCTTCATCCTACACCTACCACGGATTGATAAACCTTAGGTCATCCACTTGAGGGAAAATTGCTATTGTCCTACAAAACTCTGCGCTTGGAGGCCCAACACAAGTCTACAAGAACAAGTTGCGTAGAAGACATCAACCTCTTTTCTGGCGCCGTTGCCGGGGAGGTTAGGTAAGTGACACTCACACCCCGTCAACAAACCTCTTTTCTGGCGCCGTTGTCGGGGAGGTGAGTGCATGAAGGTATATCTTTAAATCTTGCAATTGAATCTTTTATTTTCTTGTTTTATCACTAGTTTGGTTTATAAAATAAAAATACATAAAAATGGAATTGAGGTTGCATCATATTATTGATCATCTTTATAATGTCTTTCTTGAAATTGATGGAACGGAACATCGTGCTCAATTGATAGAAGAAGAATTCAATAAAATGTTTGGCATATATGATGAGCATGATTGCAATGTTGTTAGTATGAATGCTATGAACATCCATGATGCTAATGATATGCAAAGCCATAAGCTTGGGGATGCTATGTTTGATGAAGATGATATTTTTAGTCCCCCAAGATTTGATATGCAAATTTGTTATTATGGTAGTATGCCTCCTATTTATGATGATGACATGTATGCTATAGAGAGTAATGATATCCAAGAAACTTGTCATCATGATTTTAATGCTCAAATTGATTATGTGGATCATGTATCACATGATAGTTATTTTGTTGAATTTGCTCCCACTACTATTCTTGAGAATAAATTTGCTTATGTGGAGAGTAATAAAATTTCTATGCTTATGCATCATGAAAAGAGTTCTTTATGTGATAGCTATATTGTTGAATTCATTCATGATGCTACTAAAAATTAATATGAGAGAGGAACATGTGCTTTTACATATCTCAATAATATCAAGTTTCCTCTCTATGTGTTGAAAGTTTTGAAGTTATGCATGTTTTGCCTTCCTATGCTAGTTGATTATTGTTCCCATGAATTGTTTGCTCACAAAATCCCTATGCATAGTAAGTGGGTTATACTTAAATGTGCTAGTCATATGGTTCATAATGCTCTTTTTCATGTTTCAATTCTTATCTTTTATGTGAGCATCATTGAACTCATCATGCCTAGCTAAAAGGCATTAAAGAAAAGCGCTTGTTGGGAGACAACCCAACACTTTTACCTACTGTTTTGTGTGTTCACATGATTACGCTACTGTAGTAATCATGTTTTATTGCTTTATTTTTAATAAAGTGCCAAGTAAAGCCTTTGGGATAGTATGGATGATAGTTGACTTGAATCTGTGCAAAAACAGAAACTTTGGTGCTCATTCCAGAAATTTTGTAAATTCACTAGAACGTGCTTTTCATCTTTAGTTTTTACATGTGATAGATATAAAAATTATCTACGTTGTCCTAATTTTTTAGAATTTTTAGACTTGCTGAACTATGGTTGGAGTACAGATTACTACAAACTGTTCTGTTTTGACAGATTCTATTTTCAATGCATAGATTGCTTGTTTTCTAGTTTCTATGGCTTATATTGCTCAATATAAATTGTGGAAATGATAGGATACAGTAGGCATTGTGTGAGAACAATTATGAATCTTGTCTTTGACAGTATCAAAGTGAAGTGGTTTGCTCTTTATCATACTAACCTATCTCACGAAGTTTCGTTAAGTTTTGTGTGATTGAAGTTCCGTTAAGTTTTGGGTGAGATGTCGATATAGGAGAATAAGGAGTGACAAGACCCTAAGCTTGGGGATGCCCAAGGCACCCCAAGGTAACATTCAAGGAAGATCCAAGCAACTAAGCTTGGGGATGCCCCGGAAGGCACCCCCTCTTTCGTCTCCAACATTATCGGTGACCTCACTTGGAGCTATATTTTTATTCGTCACATGATATGAGTTTTGCTTGGAGCGTGATTTTATTTTGTTAGGATTTGATTTTTGTTATTTAGAATAATGTTTTGCATCTTTTATTTCAATGAAAGTGGCATTGATAGCCTTTACTATGCTTATTTTACAAGTCTACATGTTGCTGTTTGAAAACAAAAAGTTTACCGCTGTTGCAAAAATTCCCTAGAAAAGTTAGAATGTCATAGAATGTTGAAACTTTTTGCAAAATAAGCTCTGATAATTTTTTAACAGTGAGGTAAATGTTCATAATCTTTGGAGTTTAATAAGTATTTATAGTCTTACATAATTTATAGATTGTACTGTTTTGGCAGATTGTTGTTATGTTTGCATTGTTTGCATATGTTGGCTTGTTTAATGATTCTATTTGAGGATAGGAGTATTAAATATGCAGAGGCATTTAGTATGCAATGTTGAATAATAATTTTAGTGATTAGCTATAGTAGAGAATAATAAGGTTATTGCATTGATTTATACTAACTTATCTCACGAGTTCTTGTTGAGTTTTGTGTGGATAAAGCTTTTGAGATTTAGGAAAACGGTGATATGAGAGGAATTAAGGAGACGCAAAAGCTCAAGCTTGGGGATGACCAAGGAATCCCAAGGTAATATTTCAAGAAGTATCAAGCGTCTAAGCTTGGGGATGCCCCGATAGGCATCCCACCTTTCTTCATCAACAATTATCGATTAGTATCGGTTGAGCCTAAGTTTTTGCTTCTTCACATGAGATGTGCTATTATTAGAATTTCATTTTATTTTGTTTTGCTTGTTGCTTGTTGTTTTAATAAAACACTTAGATTTGAAAGTTTTCAAATAAAAGAGAGTCCTCACATACCTACCTATTTACTTAACTACTCATTTGATCTTCACTTATGTCTTTTTGGAGTAGTTTATCGAACACTCTCATGCTTCACTTATATTATTTCGAGAGTTGATAATAGTGATGAAAATTTGCACAAGCTTTGAAATTGATCCCAATATAATGAATATCCAAGAAGGATATAATAAAAACTCTCATGTAGATCATTGGATATGATAAGTTTGATTCCTTGCAATAGTTTTGCGATATGGAGATAATAATATGTGAGTCGTGTTGGTGAGTAATTAGGCTTTAGTAAGAATATTGACGTTAAGATTTGTGATTCCCTATGCAAGCACGAAAGTCAATAGTTATGCAATGAAATTATATCCTACTTGTGGTGCATTATTCGGTGTTAGTTATGCTCAATGCTCGCTTATGTGAATTTTTGTTTCTTGGTTGGTTGCTTCTCAATCTATTTTCTAGCCTCCATTTGTACTAAGTGGGAATACTACTTGTGTGTCCAAAATCCTTAAACCCAGTTTTGCCACATGATTCCACCATACCTACCTATATGCGGCATTCCCGTGCCGTTCTAAGAAAATTTGTATGTGCCGTCTCTAATTTTCAAAATAAATTTCCTTTTTGTGTGCTCGTACCGCTCATGAAGCGACAGGGGGTGGCCAATATATTCCATGCTAGATGTGTTATTCTCAAGATGAGTGTTTATTCACTTGTCACTGCACAAGAGTACAACAAAGGTATTAGGGATGCCCAGTCCCGAAATGAAAAAGAAATTTACTTTATGTTGTCAAATAATAAATTCCTTGGAAAGTGTTGGTACGGAGGGCACCCGTGGATACGTCTAACCATGGATTGTGAAAGAATGGAGGAAAAAGGAATAAACTTTATTTTCTGTTTGGGAACAGCCTATGATATATCTAGCATGGAAAGTGTTGGGAGCTCTAAGTCGTTTTCGTTGGTGGGAAAAGTATGCCTCTCAAAATGTTTTTATCTCTATGTTTTTTGCTTTGAGCTCTGGCACCTCTACAAATCTCTACTTCCCTCTGCGAAGGGCCTCTCTTTTACTTTATGCAATTTTTATTTTAAATTTGAGTCTCCATCTTCTCTTATAAAGCACCAACTATGGGGCACTATGATCGTAAGTGGGTATTGGGTGTAGCTAATATGTGAATGTGTTTCATCAATGGATCAATGATTGAGCATGATGGGCTAGGGACAACTTATTTTAGCGTTGATATTTTGAAAGACATGGTTGCATGTTGATATGCTTGAGTATTGAAATCCTCATGCCAAAACAAGAGTATTGCTTTGAACCTTATAAACAGTCCAAATGTCCATGCTACAAAAGAAAATATTATGTGATGAACATGTTAGGCAGCATTCCACATCAAAAATTCTATTTTTATCATTTACCTACTCGAGGACGAGCAAGAATTAAGCTTGGGGATGCTGATACGTATCCAACGTATCTATAATTTTTTACTATTCCATGCTGTTATATTATCATTCTTGGATGTTTTACAATCATTTTATATCATTTTTTGGTACTAACCTATTGACATAATGCCAAGTGCCAGTCGCTGTTTTTGCTTGTTTTTTACATCGCTGAAAATCAATATCAAACGGAGTCCAACACACGGGATGGGCCAGAGCAGCACCTGGGGGTGCTCCGAGGGGGCACAACTCACCAGGGCGCGCCTGGGCCCCCAGGCGCGCCCAAGTGGGTTGTGCCCACCTCGGTGGCCTCCTGCACCCCCTCTTTGCACTATAAATTGCCAAATATTACAAAACCCCTGGGGGTTACATTAGATCAGAAGTTCTACCACCGCAAGGCTCTGTATCCACAAGAAACCAATCTAGACCCCGTTTCGGCACCCTACCGGAGGGGGGAATCATCACCGGTGGCCATCTTCATCATCCTGGCGGCCACCCGGATGAGGAGGGAGTAGTCCACCCTCGGGGTTGAGGGTTTGTACCAGTAGCTATGTGTTTAATCTCTCTCTCTCTCTCTCTATCTCGTGTTCTTGAGATGTCATGATCTTGATGTATCTCTTGCTTTGTTACTATAGTCGGATCATACAGTGTTTTCCCCTCTCTATCTTGTTGTGACGAATTGAGTTTTCCCTTTGAGATTTCGTTTTATCGGATTGAATACTTTGATGGATTTGAGAGCACTTGATATTTGTCTTGCATATGAATACTTGTGGTAACAATGGGCTATCATATTGATTCACTTGATAGGTGTTTTGGCACTCAACTCGCGGATTCCCGAAGTGACATTGGGGTAATCTATTCATAGGGGTTGATGCACGGTCTCGTCTTTGTTTCTCCGGTAGAAATCTTGGGGCACTCTTTGAAGTTCCTTGTGTTGGATTGAGTATTATGAATCTGAAATTGTTTGATGCATATCGTACAATTAACTCACGGATACTCGTGGTGACATTGGAGTATCTAGGTGACATTAGAGTTGGTTGATGTGTGTCATATGGTGTTATTTTAGTACGAACTCTTGATTAGATCAATCGGAAAGAATAGCTTGTGTTATTTTAGTACGAACTCTAGGATAGATCGAACATAAAGAATAGCTTTGAGGTGGTTTCATACCCTACAAATAATTTCTTCTTATGATGTCCGCTCGATAAGAACTTTGGGGTGATTCTTCATCGCACGTTGAGGGATGGTTATGTGATCCAATTATATTAGCATTGTTGAGAGATTGCACTAGCGAAAGTACGGACCCTAGGCCTTGTTTTCAAGCATTGCAATACCATTTGTGCTCACTTTTGTTACTTGTTACCTTGCTGCTTTTTATTATTCCTATTACAAAAACCAATATCTACTATCCATATTACACTTTTATCACCATCTCTTCGCCGAACTAGTGCACCTATACAATTTGGGGACACAAGAGACTCTTTATTATTTGGTTGCAAGGTTGTTTGAGAGAGACCATCTTCATCCTACACCTCCCACGGATTGATAAACCTTAGGTCATCCACTTGAGGGAAAATTGCTACTGTCCTACAAAACTCTGCGCTTGGAGGCCCAACACAAGTCTACAAGAACAAGTTGTGTAGTAGATATTAGTCAACCACAGGTACCAATCTGAGGTTCCGGTACAAAGATTGAACACAAGAGATGAACTAGAGTTTGATAGGACATGGTGTTGTTGAAGATGTTGATGAAGATTGGCCTCCCAAAGATGAGATGGTTGTTGGTGATGACGACGGCTTCGATTTCCCCCTCCGGGAGGGAAGTTCCCCTAGCAGAATCGCTCCGCATGATGGAAAAGTGCTCCTTCTCGAGTTCCACCTCGAGACGGCGGCGATCCATCCGGAAAGTCCTCTCTTCATTTTTTTTCTAGGTCAAAATTACCTATATACCAGAAGATGGGAACCGGAGGTGGGATGGGCTGAGCACAATCCACCAGGGCGCGCCTGGGGGGCCTGGCGCACCCTGGTGTCTTGTGCTCACCAGGTATCCCCCCTCCGGTAGTTATTTGCTCCAGTATTTTTATATGTCCCAAAATAATTCTCCGTAAATTTTTAGCTCATTTGGACATGTGCAGAATAGGTATCTCTGACGTAGCTTTTTCAGGTCCAGAATTCCAGCTGCCGGTATTCTCTCTTTGTGTAAACCTTGCATATTATGAGAAAAAAGACATTAGAATTACTCCATAAAGCATTATTATGCATAAAAACATTATAAATAACAGTAGAAAATCATGATGCAAAATGGACGTATCAATAGATCATGAAACTAAAACTCGAAGATAGATCATGCTAAACTTTATTCAACTAAAGCACAAAATAACTAGGGATCGAACTAGGATAGGTAAAGGTAATAAAAATGATGGCGATACGATACTGGGGCACCTCCCCCAAGCTTGGCACAAGCCAAAGGGAGTGTCCATACCCGTGTACTCAAGTCTCCTTTGGTGGGGAAGATGACGAAGGTGGTGGTGATATAGTCATGTTTCTCCAGCTTGCGTCGGAGGCTGAAATTATCCTCCCTGACATCCTCATTCTGTAATTCAATCTTTAATATATTCTTGCATAGTGCGGACTTGCTATCCTGCAGACAACTAGAAGGGATAGATTGGGTTTTAGTTTTGCTGGGGAGGCTTGACTTCTTGAACCCCACGTGCGTATCTCCAGGTTGAGGCAGTGGAACTTCATCTTCATCTAAGGATGCATCCTCTAGATTAGTGTCCTCCTCCTCATCCGTGAACCAAAAGTACGTGAGAAACAAGGCTCTCTCCCTCCGAATCTTGAGACAACATATTTTCAGATCTGTTAGGAAAACAGTAAGAAACAAGAACAGAGGAGTTTTCTGTGATGCGGTGGTCAGATCGTTCTGGAATATATATATATATATATATATATATATATATATATATATATATATATATAGAGAGAGAGAGAGAGAGAGAGAGAGAGAGATTTATCTTGAGAAACAATAATATGGAAGGAAAACGGAGTCGGGAAGGTTCCCGAGGTGGGCAGAACCCACCTGGGCGTGCCAGGCAAGGCAGGCGCGCCCTGGTGTCTTGTGCCCTCCTTTGTTGCCTTCATGGTTATTTCTTATTTTCCTAATTGTTGAATTATTTCAAAACTGATAGAAAATATGTTTGCGGATTTTTTGGAGTCCGTTTACTTACTGTATCACGTACCTACTATTTTTCAGGGTTCTGGAGTGTTCTGGAAGGTTTATTTTATGTGTTCCTTTGGTGTTATGGTTTGAATAATATTTCTTTCAACATTAATAGGCGTACCTGAGATGTAGTGTTTAATTCTTTGTCCATTGACCACCTTCGAGTTAGTACCTTCGGCATTATTAATCTTGATAGATCCAGAGCGACACACCTCTTCGATAATATATGGTCCTTCCCATTTGGAGAGAAGTTTTCATGCAAACAAGCTAAAATGAGAGTTGTACAGAAGAACATATTCTTCAACTCTAAATTCCCGCTTTTGGATTCTTTTATCATGCCATCTTTTAACCTTTTTCTTTGAATAGTTTGGCATTTTCATAGGCTTGGGTTCTCCATTCATCTAGTGAGCTAATATCAAATAACCTCTTTTCATCGGCAAGTTTGAAATCATAATTATGTTCTTTGATTGCCCAATATGCTTTATGTTCTAACTCAATAAGCAAACGACAAGCTTTTCCATAGACCATTTTATAAGGTTACATACCCATAGGATTTTTATAAGCTGTTCAGTAGGCCCAAAGTGCATCATCCAATTTCTTAGACCAATTCTTTCGGGACCTATTGATAGTATTTTGTAACATTAATTTTATTTCTCTATTGCTAAGTTCAACTTG
Source organism: Triticum dicoccoides (assembly GCF_002162155.2). NCBI lineage: Eukaryota > Viridiplantae > Streptophyta > Magnoliopsida > Poales > Poaceae > Triticum > Triticum dicoccoides. The sequence continues at coordinate 60,821,199 of NC_041384.1, read as the reverse complement.
ACCACTAGATTGAGTATGATAGGGTGATGCAATTCTATGGTTAACATCATATTTAGCAAGCATTTTACGGAAAGCACCATGAATAAAGTGTGAACCACCATCAGTCATTAAATACCTAGGAACTCCAAACCTTGGGAAAATAACTTCTTTAAGCATTTTAATGGAAGTGTTATGATCAACACTACTAGTTGGAATAGCTTCTACCCACTTAGTAACATAATCAACATCAACCAAAATATGAGTATACCCATTAGAGGAAGGAAAAGGTCCCATATACTCAATACCCCAAACATCAAATGGTTCAACAACAAGTGAGTAATTCATAGGCATTTCCCGATGCTTACCAATATTACCAATTCTTCAGTATTCATCACAAGACAAGACAAACTTATGGGCATCCTTGAAAAGAGTAGGCCAATAAAAACTAGATTGTAATACCTTGTGAGCAGTTCTATCTCTGCATGATGTCCTCCATAAGCTTCAGAGTGACATTTCTGTAAGATTTGTTCCTATTCATGCTCAGGTACACAACATCTAATAATACCATCTACTCCCTCCTTATAAAGATGTGGGTAATCCCAAAAGTAATGTCTTAAAGCATAGAAGAATTTTTTTCTTTTGTTGGTATGTGAAACCAGGTGGTATAAATTTAGCAACAATGTAATTAGCATAGTCAGCATACCAAGGAGTATTATGAGAAACATTTATTGCAACTAGTTGTTCATCAAGAAAGCTATCATCAATAGGTAGTGGGTCATCAAGAATATTTTCTAACCTAGACAAGTTATCAACTACGGGGTTCTCAGCTCCTTTCCTATCAGTGATATGTAAATAAAATTATTGTAGCAAGAGAACCCACCTAATGAGTCTAGGTTTAGCATCTTTCTTTTACATAAGATATTTTATGGCAGCATGATCAGTGTGAACAATTTACTCCGCATATGTTGTCTCAACCTAGCCGGTCCCAAGCCCGAGTAAAGGAGGAGGGTTGTGATAGGCTTGGCGAGCCAACATAAAAAATCAGCCACTCTTATGGAGATGAAACCCAAAAGATTTTCATTGGGGCGTAACCCTCTCAGCGACGTGCCACATCGAAACCCAGGTGTGGTGGAAAATGGGCAAGGGCCAGGCCATCACCCCCCTGGTGGCGCACTGTATCTTATCCGGATACGGTGGCAAGTGAGCGAGGATCAGTTTGTCACATCCTTAGTGGCGCGCTACATCGGCACCCGGATGTAGTGGAAAATGAGCAAGGGTCTTCGCATTTGACTCGACGAGTGCGAAGGGTAAGGAAGCTAGCCGAGCCTAGGAGGATTCGCTTAGCTAGCTGGAACATAGGGTCTCTGACAAGGAAGCTTAGGGAGCTAGTTGATGCAGCGGTGACGAGAGGTGTTGACATCCTTTGTGTCCAAGAAACCAAATGGAGGGGACAGAAGGCGAAGGAGGTGGAGGATACCGGCTTCAAGTTGTGGTACATGGGGACGGCTACAAACAGAAATGGTGTAGGCATCTTGATCGACAAGAGCCTCAAGTGTGGAGTGGTAGACGTCAAGAGACATGGGCATCGGATTATCCTGGTCAAGCTGGTAGTTGGGGACTTAGTTCTCAATGTTATCAGCGCGTATGCCCCGCAAGTAGGCCACAATGAGAACACCAAGAGGGAGTTCTGGGAAGGCCTAGAAGACATGGTTAGGAGTGTACGATTGCCGAGAAGCTCTTCATAGGAGGAGACCTCAATGGCCACGTGGGTACATCTAACACAGGTTTTGAAGGGGCGCATGGGGGCTTTGGCTATAGCATCAGGAATCAAGAAGGATAAGTTGTCTTAAGCTTTGCTCTAGCTTACGACATGATTGTAGCCAACACCCTCTTTAGAAAGAGAGAATCACATCTAGTGACTTTTAGTAGTGGCAAACACTCTAGCCAGATTGATTTCATCCTCTCGAGAAGAGAAGATAGGCATGCCTCGACTGTAAGATGATACCTGGAGAGAGTGTTGTACCTCAGCATAAGCTGGTGGTTGCTGACTTCTGCTTTTGAATTCGTGTCCAGCGGGATAAGCATGCCAAAGTCGCTAGAACAAAGTGGTGGAAGCTCAAGGGGGAGGTAGCTCAGGCGTTCAAGGAGAGGGTCATTAAGGAGGTCCCTTGGGAGGAAGGAGGGGATACAGACAATGTGTGGATGAAGATGGCCACTTGCATTCGTAAGGTGGCCTTGGAGGAGTTCGGAGTGTCCGAGGGAAGGAGAGGTGAAGATAAGGATACCTGGTGGTGGAATGATGATGTCCAGAAGGCGATTAAAGAGAAGAAAGATTGATTCAGACGCCTATACCTGGATAGGAGTGCAGACAACATAGAGAAGTACAAGATGGAGAAGAATGCTGCAAAGCGAGCTATCAGTGAAGCAAGGGGTCGGGCATATGAGAACCTCTACCAATGGTTAGGCACGAAGGAAGGTGAAAGGGACATCTATAAGTTTGGCCAAGATCCAAGAGAGGAAGACGAGGGATATTGGCCAAGTCAAACGCATCAAGGATGGAGCATACCAACTCTTGGTGAAGGATGAGGAGATTAAGCATAGATAGCGGGAGTACTTCGACAAGCTGTTGAATGGGGAGAATGAGACTTCTACCATTGAACTGGACGACTCCTTTGATGAGACCAGCATGCGTTTTGTGTGGCGAATCCAGGAGTCTGAGGTTAAGGAGGCTTTAAAAAGGATGAAAGGAGGCAAGGCAATGGGACCTGATTGTATCCCATTGAGGTGTGGAAAGGCCTCGGGGACATAGCGATAGTATGGCTAACCAAGCTTTTCAACCTTAATTTTCAGGCAAACAAGATGCCACAAGAATGGAGATAGAGTATATTAGTACCAATCTTCAAGAACAAGGGGATGTTTAGAGTTGTACTAATTACCATGGAATTAAGCTGATGAGCCATACAATGAAGCTATGGGAGAGAGTCATTGAGCATCGCTTAAGGAGAATGACAAGCGTGACCAAAAATCAGTTTGGTTTCATGCCTGGGAGGTCGACCATGGAAGCCATTTTCTTGGTACAACAACTTATGGAGAGATACAGGGAGCAAAAGAAGGACTTGCATATTGTGTTCATTGACTTGGAGAAGGCATATGGTAAGATACCACAGAATGTCATGCGGTGGGCCTTGGAGAAACGCAAAGTCCCAGTAAAGTACATTACCCTCATCAAGGACATGTACGATAATGTTGTGACAAGTGTTTGAACAAGTGATGTCGACACTGATGACTTCCCGATTAAGATAGGGCTGCATCAGGGGTCAGCTTTGAGACCTTATCTTTTTGCCTTGGTGATGGATGAGGTCACAAGGGATATACAGGGAGATATCCCATGGTGTATGCTCTTTGCAGATGATGTGGTGCTAGTTGACGATAGTCGGACGGGGGTAAATAGGAAGTTAGAGTTATGAAAACAAACTTTGGAATCAAAAGGGTTTAGGCTTAGTAGAACTAAAACCGAATACATGATATGCGGTTTCAGTACTACTGGGTGTGAGGAGGAGGAGGAGGTTAGCCTTGATGGGCAGCTGGTACCTTAGAAGGACACCTTTCAATATTTGGGATCAATGCTGCAGGAGGATGTGGGTATTGATGAGGATGTGAACCACCGAATCAAAGCCGGATGGATGAAGTGACGCCAAGCTTCTGGCATTCTCTGGGTCAAGAGTGTGCCACAAAATCTAAAAGGCAAGTTCTACAAGATGACAGTTCACCCTGCAATGTTGTATGGCGCTGAGTATTGGCCGACTAAAAGGTGACATGTTCAACAGTTAGGAGTGGTGGAGATGTGTATGTTGAGATGGATGTGTGGCCACACGAGGAAGGATCGAGTTTGGAATGATCCTATACGAGATAGAGTTGGGGTAGCACCAATTGAAGAGAAGCTTGTCCAACATCGTCTGAGATGGTTTGGGCATATTCAGCGTAGGCCTCCAGAAGCTCCAGTGCATAGCGAATGGCTAAAGCATGCAGAGAATGTCAAGAGAGGTCGTGGTAGACCAAATCTGACATGGGAAGAGTCTGTTAAGAGAGACCAGAAGGATTGGAGTATCACCAAAGAACTAGCTATGGACAAGGGTGCGTGGAAGCTTGCTATCCAGGTGCCAAAGCCATGAGTTGGTCGCGAGATCTGATGGGTTTCACCTCTAGCCTACCCCAACTTGTTTGGTACTAAAGGCTTTGTTGTTGTTGTTTTTGTATGAATCAGTGTGAACAATTACTTTGGAATCAACAATGTAAGATCTAAATTTATCACAAGCAAACACAACTACTAAAAATTATTTTTCAGTAGTAGCATAATTTCTTTGGGCATTGTCTAGAGTTTTGCTAGCATAATGGATAACATTTAATTTCTTACCAACTCTTTGTCCCTGAACAGCACCAACAGCATAATCACTAGCATCACACATAATTTCAAAAGGCAAGTTCCAATCAGGTGGTTGGACAATAGGTGCAGAAGTTAAGGCTTTCTTAAGTGTTTCAAAGTCTTCTACACAATCATCATAAAAACAAATGGAACATCCTTTTGTAAAAGATTAGTCAGAGGTCTAGAAATTTTAGAGAAGTCATTAATAAACCTCCTATAGAAACCAGCATGACCAAGGAAACTACGAATGGCTTTTTTATATTTAGGACATGGCATTTTCTCAATTGCATCAACTTTAGCTTTATCCACCTCAATACCTCGTTCAAAAATTTCATGGCCCAAGACAATACCTTCATTAACCATAAAGTGACACTTCTCTCCCAATTCAAGACAAGATTAGTTTGTTCACATCTCTGCAAAACTCGATCTAGGTTGCTTAAGCAATCATCAAAAGAAGTTCCGTAAACGGAAAAATCATCCATGAAAACCTCAACAATCTTTTCACAAAAATCAGAGAATATAGCAGTCATACATCTTTGAAAGGTAGCAGGTGCATTGCATAAACCAATAGGCATACGTCTATAAGCATAAGTTCCAAAAGGACAAGTAGAGGTGGTTTTCTCTTGATCAGGTTGTGAAACAGGTATGTGAGAGAAACCAGAATATCCATCAAGGAAACAAAAGTGTGTGTGCTTAGATGATCTTTTCTAACATTTGATCAATAAAAGGCAGAGGGTAATGATCTTTTCTAGTAGCTTTATTGAATTTTCTAAAATCAATTACCATTCTATAGCCAGTAACAATTCTTTGTGGGATAAGCTCATTTTTATCATTAGGAACAAAAGTAATATCTCCCTTCTTAGGGACACAATGAACAAGACTTACCCATCTAGTATCAGCTATGGCATAGATTATACCTGCTTCTAGAAGCTTTAATATTTCAGCTCTTACCGCTTCTTTCATTTTAGGATTCAACCTTCGTTGGTGATCAACAACGGGTTTAGCATAAGATTCCATATTAATCTTGTGTTGATATAGAGTGGGACTAATGCTCTTAAGATCATCAAGAGCATATCCAATAGCAGCATGGTGCTTCCTTAGAATTTTCAATAATCTTTCTTCTTCATGCTCTGGAAGGTTAGCACTAACAATAACATGATATATCTTTTTCTCATTAAGATAAGCATACTTTAAAGTGTCAGGCAATTGTTTCAATTCAAACATAGGATCACCTTTAGGTGGAGGAGGACCCCCTAGAGTTTCAATAGGCAAATTGTGTTTTAGGATAGGTTGTTGTTCAAAGAATATTTTATCTATTTCATTTCTTTCACGCAAGTGCATATCATTTTCATGGTCTAGCAAATATTGTTCTAGAGGATCAGTAGGAGGCATGAAAATATAAGCAAGACTAATTATTTCATCCTTACTAGGTAATTCTTCATTACGAGGTTGTCTACTAAACTTAGAGAAATTAAACTCATGAGACTCATCAACAAAACTGACACCAACAATTTGTTTTTCACAATCTATCTTAGCATTAACGGTGTTCAAGAAGGGAATACCATAGATAATGGGACAAAAATCATCTTCTGGGGAACCAAGAACTAGAAAATGAGTAGGGTATTTTATTTTCCCACACAAAACTTCAACATCTCTAACTATCCCAAGTGGTGTGATGGTGTCTCTATTAGCAAGTTTAAAAGTAACAACTATGTCTTCCATTTCAGCGGGTGCTATGTCATTCATAATTTCTTGGTAAAGAGTAAAAGGAATAGCACTCACACTAGCACCCAAGTCACATAAACCATGATAGCAATGATCTCCAATTTTAACTGAGACAACAGGCATACCAACTACGGGTCTATGTTTATCTTTTTCAACGGGTTTGGCAATTCTAGCACCTTCATCACATAAGTAAATAACATGCCCATCAATAGTTTCTACCAAGAGATCTTTAACCATAGCAACACTAGGTTCTACTTTAATTTGTTCAGAGGATTTAGGTGCTTTAATATTACTTTTGCCAACCATAGTTGATACCTTAGCATGTTCCTGTATCGTAACAGGGAAAGTTGGTTTTTCAGTATAAGAAGTTGGCACAACTGGATCAACAATGTAAATGATACTTTCATCTTTAGCTAAAACAGGTTCTTTAATTTCTTCTTTAATAGGGAAATGATATCTAAACCACTTCTCCTTAGGGAGATCAACATGAGTAGCAAGTGATTCACAGAAAGAGGCTACTATCTCAGAGTCAAGTCCATATTTGGTGCTAAACTTTTGAAAAGCATCGATATTCATAAAAGATTTAATACAATCAAACCCGAGCTTCATACCTGACTCTTTACCTTCTTCGAGTTCCCAATCTTCAGAGTTGTGTTTAATTCTTTCTAAAAGATCCCACTTGAAACCAATAGTCTTCTTCATAAAGGAACTAGTACAAGAAGTATCGAGCATGGATCGATCATCGTGAGAAAGCTGAGCATAAAATTCTGAATAATAATTTCTCTTGAGAACTCATGATTAGGGCATCAATATAACATTGAATTAAGCCTCCCCCAAGCTAGAGCGATACTTTATCCTTCACGAGGCCAAAAATTATATATGTAATTCCGATCACGGTGAACAAGATGCATAAGCTAATTTTTTTGGTGAAATTCCAATTTCAATCGATTCCAATTCCAAGATCCAACACCATCACATAGCCTATACCATGTCAATGCCTTTCCCTTTAAAGATAAAGGGAATACCTTCTTCTTAGCTTCATCTCCGGGTAAACCTGCAAGCTTAAATAATCCACAAATTTCATCTGCATATATCAAATGCATATCAGGATGTTCAGTTCCGTCTCCTGCATAAGGATTAACTAGCAGTTGTTCTATCATACCCGAAGGAATTTCATAACCAATATTTTCAGTAGGTGAAGTAGGTTGAGGGGCAACTAATTGAGTTTCCGGTCGAGGTGAAGATACCCCGAACAAACCCCTTAAAGGATTGTTTTCCATAGTAACAAGTGACTATAAATTTTAGCACACTATATAATTTTTTCCTTATACCAATTTCCACTTACCAAGAGCGCTTCACTCCTTGATACATCTCCAATGTATCTATAATTTTTTATTTTTCCATGCTATTATATTATCCATCTAGGATGTTTTATATGCATTTATATGCTATTTTATATGATTTTTTGGACTAACCTACTAACCTAGAGCCCAGTGCCAATTTCTTTTTTTCCTTGTTTTTGAGTATCGCAGAAAAGGAAAACCAAACGGAGTCCAATTGACCTGAAATTTCACGGAGATTATTTTTGGACCAGAAGAAGCCCACAGAGTATCGGAGATGGGCCAGAAGAGTCCCGAGGCAACCACGAGGGTGGGGCGTGCCCTACCCCCTGGGCGCACCCCCCTACCTCGTGGCCGCCTCGGAGACCCCTCTAACTTGTTCCCAACGCCAACACCTCTTATATATACCCAAACTTCCAGAACATAACCTAGATCGGGAGTTCCACCGCCACAAGCCTCTGTAGCCACCAAAAACCAATCGAGACCCTGTTCCGACACCCTGCCGGAGGGGGGATCCCTCACCGGTGGCCATCTTCATCATCCTGGTGCTCTCCATGACGAGGAGGGAGTAGTTCACCCTCGGGGCTGAGGGTATGTACCAGTAGCTATGTGTTTGATCTCTCTCTCTCTCTCTCGTGTTCTTGATTCGGCACGATCTTGATGTATCGCGAGCTTTGCTATTATAGTTGGATCTTATGATGTTTCTCCCCCTCTACTCTCTTGTAATGGATTGAGTTTTCCCTTTGAAGTTATCTTATCGGATTGAGTCTTTATGGATTTGAGAACACTTGATGTATGTCTTACGTGGGATACCCATGGTGACAATGGGGTACTATATTGATTCACTTGATGTATGTTTTGGTGATCAACTTGCGGGTTCTGTGACCTTGGGAATCTATGTATAGGGGTTGGCACACGTTTTCGTCTTGACTCTCCGGTAGAAACATTGGGGCACTCTTTGAAGTTCTTTGTGTTGGTTTGAATAGATGAATCTGAGATTGTGTGATGCATATCGTATAATCATACCCACGGATACTTGAGGTGACATTGGAGTATCTAGGTGACATTAGGGTTTTGGTTGATTTGTGTCTTAAGGTGTTATTCTAGTATGAACTCTATGATAGATCGAACGGAAAGAATAGTTTCATGTTATTTTACTACGGACTCTTGAATAGATCGATCAGAAAGGATAATTTTGAGGTGGTTTCATACCCTACAATAATCTCTTCGTTTATTCTCCGCTATTAGTGACTTTGGAGTGACTCTTTGTTGCATGTTGAGGGATAGTTATATGATCCAATTATGTTATTATTGTTGAGAGAACTTGCACTAGTGAAAGTATGAACCCTAGGTCTTGTTTCCTAGCATTGCAATACCGTTTATGCTCACTTTTACCACTTGCTACCTTGCTGTTTTTATAATTTCATATTACAAAAACATATATCTACCATCCATAGTGCACTTGTACCATCTCTTCACCGAACTAGTGCATCTATACAATTTACCATTGTATTGGGTGTGTTGGGGACACAAGAGACTCTTTGTTATTTGGTTGCAGGGTTTTTTGAGAGAGACCATCTTCATCCTACACATCCCACAGATTGATAAATCTTAGGTCATCCACTTGAGGGAAATTTGCTACTGTCCTACAAACCTCTGCACTTGGAGGCCCAACAATGTCTACAAGAAGGTTGCGTAGTAGACGTCAAGCAATTTTTGGCGCCATTGCTGGGGAGGCGAGTAAAGCGGCACTAATACCGCGTCAACGAAGCTAATTTCTGGCACCGTTGCCGGGGAGGTGAGTGCTTGAAGGTATATCTTTAGATCTTGCAATCGAATCTTTTAGTTTCTTGTTTTATCACTATTTTAGTCTATAAAATAAAACTACAAAAAATTGAAATTAAGGGTGCCTCATATGCTTCATCTTTTTAATATCTTTCGTGAAAATGATGGGAAGGAAAATTGTGCTCAAGTACTAGAAGAGGAATTCCATAGAATGCTTGGCATAAAATATGTGAATGATGAGCATGATTGCAATGTTGTTAGTATGAATTATTTGAATACCCATGATGCTAATGATATGCAAAGCCACAAGCTTGGGGATGCTATGTTTGATGAAGATGATATGTTTAGTCCCCCAAGTTTTGATGAGCAAATTTATTATGATGAAAGCATGCCTCCTATTTATGATGATTATTGTGATGACACGTATGCTCTAAAGAATAAAGATAACCATGAAACTTGTCATCATGATTTTAATTTTCAATTGGATTATGCTTCACATGATAGTTATTTTGTTGAGTTTGCTCCCACTATTATTGATGAGAATAAATTTGCTTATGTGGAGAGTAGTAAAATTTATATGCAAGTAGATCATGAAAAGAATGCTTTATGTGCTGGTTATATGGTTGAATTCTTTCATGATGCTTCTGAAAATTATTATGAGGGAGGAATATATGCTTGTAGGAGTTGCAATGATATCAAGTTTCCTCTCTATGTGCTTAAAGTTTTAAAGTTATGTTTGTTTTGCCTTCCTATGCTAGTTGATTATTATTCCTATAAGTTGTTTTCTCACAAAATCCATATGCATAGGAAGTGGGTTAGACTTAAATGTGTTAGTCATATTCTTCATGATGCTCTCTTTGTGTTTCAAGTCTTATCTTCTATGTGAGCATCATTGAAATCATCATGCCTAGCTAAAAGGCATTAAAGAAAAGCGCTTGTTGGGAGACAACCCAATATTTACCCTTACTGTTTTTGTGTGTCCACATGATTATGCTACTATAGTAATCATGTTTTATAGATTTTGTTTCAATAAAGTGCCAAGTAAGACCTTTAGGATAGCTTACGGTGATAGTTGTGTTGATCCTGCTGAAAATCAGAAACTTTTGCGCCCAGTAAATTAGTTTTGATAATTCACATAAATGTGCTTTTTATCTGATTCTTTTTGCTCTGGATTGTTACACAACAAATTGGTCAGGTTTTCCTAATTTGGTAGGATTTTTAAAGTTCCAGAAGTATTCGAATGATACATATTACTACATACTATTCTGTTTTTGACAGATTCTGTTTTTTATGTGTTGTTTGCTTATTTTGATGAATCTATGAGTAGTATCGGAGGGTATGAACCATAGAGAAGTTGGAATACAGTAGATATTACACCAATATGAATTTAGAATGAGTTCACAACAGTACCTAAGTGGTGATTTATTTTCTTATACTAATGGAGCTTACGAGTTTTCTGTTGAGTTTTCTGTTGTGAAGTTTTCAAGTTTTGGGTAAAGATTCGATGGACTATGGAATAAGGAGTGGCAAGAGCCTAAGCTTGGGGATGCCCAAGGCACCCAAAGGTAATATTAAAGGAAAACCAAGAGTCTAAGCTTGGGGATGCCCCGGATGGCATCCCCTCTTTCGTCTTCGTTCATCGGTAACTTTACTTGGGGCTATATTTTTATTCACCACATGATATGTGTTTTGCTTGGAGCGTCATTCTATTTTGTTAGTATTTGCTTGATGTTATTTAGAATAATGTTTTGCATCTCTATTTTCAATAAAAATGTCAAGGATAGCCTTTACCATGCTTATTTTGCATGTATACATGTTGCTGTTTCAAAACAGAAAGTTTATCGCTGTTGCAAAAATTCCCTAGAAAAGCCAGAATATGATAAAATGTTGAAACTTTTTGCATAACAAGATATAATAAATTTTATATAGTGTGGTAGAATTTCATAATGTTTGGAGTTAGGTAAGTATGATGAATCTTGCATTCTTTACAGACTGTACTGTTTTGGCAGATTGCTGTTATGTTTGCATTGTTTGCATATGTTTGCTTGTTTAATGATTCTATTTGAGGATAGGAGTATTAAATATGCAGAGGCATTTAGTATGCAATGTTGAATAATAATTTTAGTGATTTGTTACAGTAGAAAATGATAAGGTCTTTGCATTGGTTTATACTAACTTATCTCACGATTTCTTGTTGAGTTTGGTGTGGATGAAGCTTTCGAGATTTAGGAAACCGTGATATGAGAGGAATTAAGGAGACACAAAATCTCAAGATTGGGGATGCGCAAGGCACCCCAAGATAATATTTAAAGAAGTCTCAAGAACCTAATCTTGGGGATGCCCCGGTAGGCATCCCACCTTTCTTCATCAACAATTATCGGTTAGCCTAAGTTTTTGCTTCTTCACATGAGTTGTGCTATCCTTCAAATGTCGTTTTATTTTGTTTTGCTTGCTGTTTGAATAATATCCCAAGATCTGAAATTCTTAAATGTTAGAGATTCTTCACATAGTTGCGTAATTATTCGACTACTCATCGATCTTCACTTATATCTTTCGGAGTACTTTGTCACTTGCTCTAGTGCTTCACTTATATCCTTTTAGAGCACGGCGGTGGTTTTATTTTGAAGAAATAGTTGAACTCTCATGCTTCACTTATATTATTTTGAGAGTCTTAAAAAGCATGGTAATTTGCTTTGGTTATAAAATTATTCCTAATATGATGGGCATCCAAGATGGGTATAATAAAAACTTTCATATAGAGTGCATTGAATACTATGAGAAGTTTGATGCTTGATGATTGTTTTGAGATATGAAGATGGTAATATTAGAGTCGTGCTAGTTGAGTAATTGTGAATTTGAGAAATACTTCTGTTGAAGTTTGCAAGTCTCATAACATGCACGTATGGTAACCGTTGTGTAACAAATTTGAAGCATGAGGTATCTCTTTGATTGTCCTCCTTATGTGTGGAGGTCGGGATCGCGCGATGGTTAACTCCTACCAACCCTTCCCCTAGGAGCATGTGTGTAGTACTTTGTTTTGATGAATTGTAGATTTTTGCAATAAGTATGTGAGTTCTTTATGACTAATGTTGAGTCCATGGATTATACGCACTCTCACCCTTCCATCATTGCTAGCCTCTTCGGTACAGTGCATTGCCCTTTCTCACCTTGAGAGTTGGTGCAAACTTCGCCGGTGCATCCGAACCCCGTGATATGATACGCTCTATCACAAATAAACCTCCTTATATCTTCCTCAAAACAGCCACCATACCTACCTATTATGGCATTCCCATAGCCATTCCGAGATATATTGCCATGAAACTTTCCACCGTTTCATTTATTATGACACGTTTCATCATTGTCATATTGCCTTTCATGATCATGTAGTTGACATCGTATTTTGTGGCAAAGCCACCATGCATACTTTTTCATACTTTTCACTCTTGATTCATTGCCCATCCCGGTACACCGCCGGAGGCACTCATATAGAGTCATATTTTGTTCTAGTATCGACTTGTAATCCATGAGTTGTAAATAAATAGAAGTGTGATGATCATCATTATTAGAGCATTGTCCCTTGAAAAAAAAGCCAAATAAAAAAAGGAAAGGCAAAAAAATATGAGAAAGGTCAAATAAAAAAAGGAAGGCCCAAAAAAAGAAAACTAAAAAAAGGGACAATGCTACTATCCTTTTTCCACACTTGTGCTTCAAAGTAGCACCATGATCTTTATGATAGAGAGTCTCTTATTTTGTCACTTTCATATACTAGTGGGAATTTTTTATTATAGAACTTGGCTTGTATATTCCAACAATGAGCTTCCTCAAATGCCCTAGGTCTCATGAGCAAGCAAGTTGGATACACACCCACTTAGTTTCTTTTGTTGAGCTTTCATACATTTATAGCTCTAGTGCATCCGTTGCATGGCAATCTCTACTCCTTGCATTGACATCAATTGATGGGCATCTCCATAGCCCATTGATTAGCTGCGTCGATATGAGACTTTATCCTTTTTGTCTTCTCCACACAACCTCCATCATCATATTCTATTTCACCCATAGTGCTATGTCCATGGCTCATGCTCATGTATTGCGTGAAAGTTGAAAATGTTTGAGAATACTAAAGTATGAAACAATTGCTTGGCTGAAACCGTGGTTGTGCATGATTTGAATATTTTGTGTGATGAAGATGGAGCATAGCCAAACTATATGATTTTGTAGGGATCAACTTTCTTTGACCATGTTATTTTGAGAAGACATGATTACTATGTTAGTATGCTTGAATAATTGTTATTTTTATGTCAATATTAAACTTTTTTCTTGAATCTTATGGATCTGAATATTCTTATCACAATAAATAAGATTACATTGATAAATATGTTAGGTAGCATTCCACATCAAAAATTATGTTTTTATCATTTACCTACTCGAGGACGAGCAGGAATTAAGCTTGGGGATGCTTGATACGTCTCCAACATATCTATAATTTTTTATTGTTCCATGCTACTATATTATCCATCTAGGATGTTTTATATGCTATTTTATATGATTTTTGGGACTACCCTATTAACCTAGAGCCCAGTGCCAGTTTCTGTTTTTTCCTTGTTTTTGAGTATCGCAGAAAAGGAAAACCAAACGGAGTCCAATTGACCTGAAATTTCACGGAGATTATTTTTGGACCAGAAGAAGCCCACAGAGTATCGGAGATGGGCCAGAAGAGTCCTGAGGCACCCAAAGGGTGGGGGCGCGCCCTACTCCCCTGGGCGCGCCCCTACCTCGTGGCCGCCTCGGAGACCCCCCTGACTTGTTCCCGACGCCAACACCTCTTATATATACCCAAACTTCCAGAACATAACCTAGATCAGGCGTTCCGCCGCCGCAAGCCTCTGTAGCCACCAAAAACCAATCGGGACCCTGTTCCGGCACCCTGCTGGAGGGGGGATCCCTCACCGGTGGCCATCTTCATCATCCCGGCGCTCTCCATGACGAGGAGGGAGTAGTTCACCCTCAAGGCTGAGGGTATGTACCAGTAGCTATGTGTTTGATCTCTCTCTCTCTCTCGTGTTCTTGATTCGGCACGATCTTGATGTATCGCGAGCTTTGCTATTATAGTTGGATCTTATGATGTTTCTCCCCCTCTACTCTCTTGTAATGGATTGAGTTTTCCCTTTGAAGTTATCTTATCGGATTGAGTCTTTATGGATTTGAGAACACTTGATGTATGTCTTACGTGAGATACCCGTGGTGACAATGGGGTATTTTATTGATTCACTTGATGTATGTTTTGGTGATCAACTTGCGGGTTCTGTGACCTTGGGAATCTATGTATAGGGCTTGGCACACGTTTTCGTCTTGACTCTCCGGTTGAAACTTTGGGGCACTCTTTGAAGTTCTTTGTGTTGGTTTGAATAGATGAATCTGAGATTGTGTGATGCATATCGTATAATCATACCCCACGGATACTTGAGGTGACATTGGAGTATCTAGGTGACATTAGGGTTTTGGTTGATTTGTGTCTTAAGGTGTTATTCCAGTATGAACTCTATGATAGATCGAACGGAAAGAATAGCTTCATGTTATTTTACTATGGACTCTTGAATAGATCGATCAGAAAGGATAACTTTGAGGTGGTTTCATACCCTACAATAATCTCTTCGTTTGTTCTCCGCTATTAGTGACTTTGGAGTGACTCTTTGTTGCATGTTGAGGGATAGTTATATGATCCAATTATGTTATTATTGCTGAGAGAACTTGCACTAGTGAAAGTATGAACCCTAGGCCTTGTTTCCTAGCATTGAAATACCGTTTACGCTCACTTTTACCACTTGCTACCTTGCTGTTTTTATAATTTCATATTACAAAAACCTATATCTACCATCCATATTGCAGTTGTATCACCATCTCTCCACCGAACTAGTGCACCTATACAATTTACCATTGTATTGGGTGTGTTGGGGACACAAGAGACTCTTTGTTATTTGGTTGCAGGGTTGTTTGAGAGAGACCATCTTCATCCTACACATCCCACGGATAGATAAACCTTAGGTCATCCACTTGAGGGAAATTTGCTACTGTCCTACAAACCTCTGCACTTGGAGGCCCAACAACGTCTACAAGAAGAAGGTTGCGTAGTAGACATCACTCCCCGGAAACAGCGCCAAAAAAGAGTCTTGATGACCCACAAGTATAGACGATCAATCGTAGTCCTTTCGATAAGTAAGAGTGTCAAACCCGACGAGGAGCAGAAGGAAATGACAGTGGTTTTCTGCAAGGTAATCTCTGCAAGCACAGAAATTGTCGGTAACAGGTAGTTTGATAGAAAGATAATTTGTAACGAGCAAGTAACGATAATGGTAAATAAAGTGCAGCAAGCTAGCCCAATCCTTTTTTGGAAAAGTACATGCCAAAATGGTCTCTTATAATAAGCAAAGCGTTCTTGAGGGCACACATGAATTTCACCATGTCACTTTCATCATGTTGGTTTGATTCGTGTTCGCTACTTTGATAATTTGATATGTGGGTGGACCGGTGTTTAGGTGTTGTTCTTACTTGAACAAACCTCCTACTTATGATTAACCCCCTCGCAAGCATCCGCAACTATGAGAAAATTACTAAGATAAAATCTAACCGTAGCATTAAACATATGGATCCAAATCAGTCCCTTACGAAGTAGCGCATAAACTAGGGTTTAAGCTTCTGTCACTCTAGCAACCCATCATCTAATAACTACTCCACAATGCATTCCTGATAATCCCCAAGTGCAGGGAATCATCGTAGCAATTTCCAAAGGTGGAAGTGATAAGTATGGAGTGTCGAACCCATAAGGAGCTAAAGGTAAGATCAATATTCTCTCAAGTCCTATCTACCACTGGTACGACTCTACGTACACCGAACGTTTGCTTCCAACTAGAAACGAGAAATAAAACTACGTTGTGGGTATGAATAGGATAACTTTGCATGATATTGGAGAGCTAAAATATAAAAGTAGGTATTGTTATCATAAAGTTAGAATATATTACTAAATATTATAAATAGCGAGTGTGGAATAATGATGGGTTGGTGTGCGGAATTGTCCTAGACAATTGTTAACAAGACCGGTAATCACTATTGCAATTTCATATGAGGGAGAGGCATAAGCTAACATACTTTCTCTACTTGCATCATATGCACTTATGATTGGAACTCTAGCAAGCGTCTGCAACTACTAAAGATCATTAAGGTAAAACCCAACCATAGCATTAAAGCATCAAGTCCTCTTTATTCCCACACGCAACAACCCCCTTACTCGGGTTTGTGTTTCAGTCACTCACCAACCCACTATAAGCGAATCATGAACGTATTGCAACACCCTACAGCGGGAATCCCTCACGCTTGCGCGACACGGAGGGCACCATAGGACAACACCAAAATAAAACATACAACTCGTACCAATCTAGATCATCAATCAACCCAAAGACAAAGGATATCTACTCAAAACATCATAGGATGGCAACACGTCATTGGATCATAATATGTGGCATAAAGCACCATGTTCAAGTAGGGATTACAGCGGGGTGCAGGAGAGTGGACCGCGTAAAAGAGATGAGGATGGTGATGATGGAGGTGATGTTGATGAAGACCATCACCGAGGTGATGATTCCCCTCCCGATGGCACTCTGGCGCCCCCGAGAGAGAGGAGGAGAGGTTCTCCCCCTTGTGCTTCCTCCTCCATGGCCTCCCCCCTAGATGGGGAGAGGTTCTCCCTCTGGTCCTTGGCCTTCATGGCGATGATGGCCCCTTCGGGATCCTCCTCCATGGCCTCCGGTGATGATGGCCCCCTCCGGCAGGGTGCCGGAGAGGGCCTAGATTGATTTCTCGTGGCTACAGAGGCTTGTGGCAGAGGAACTTCTGATCTAGGTTAATTTCTGGAGGTTTCTGTATATATAAGAGGTTTTGGTGTCGAGAACAAGTCAGGGGGTCTCCGGGCTGTCCACGAGGTAGGGGACGCGCCCAGGGGGGTGGGCGCGCCTCCCACCCTCGTGGGCAGCCCGGGACTCTTCTGGCCCAACTGTTTTACTCCATGGCCTTCTTCTGGTCCAAAAATAAGCTTCGTCAAGTTTCAGGTCAATTGGACTCCATTTGGTTTTCCTTTTCTGCCATACTCTAAAACAAGGAAAAAACAGAAACTGGCACTGGGCTCTAGGTTAATAGGTTAGTCCCAAAAACCATATAAAATAGCATATAAATGCATATAAAACATCCAAGGTTGATAATAAAATAGCATGAATACTTCATAAATTATAGATACGTTGGAGATGGATCAGCATCCCCAAGCTTAATTCCTGCTCGTCCTCGAGTAGGTAAATGATAAAATAAATGATTTATGAAGTGTGAATGCTAGCAAGTGCATAAGTTTCATCAATGATAGTTCTAGTCTCTTTTTCTAGCATCATTATATGTCATAATAGTAGATCATCTCATAAAACTTTTCATGATCAAGTAACAAGCTATTCACATGTTAATGTATAGATCATAAACTTTCTTGAAACTAACAAACTATATTCTCAGTCATCAAACAATTGCAATTCATCTTATTTTCGGGAAGGGTCTATCTCAGAGCTTTGATTTAGAAAACTCCATATACTCAACTATCATTTAATCTTTCACAATTGCTAACACTCACGTGATATTTATGGGTTCAAAGTTTTAATTGGACACAGAGAAAGATAGGGGCTTGTAGATTCGCTTCCCAACCTTTTTACCTCAAGGGTAAAGTCAACAATAATGGTTCAAGATAACTTACATCCAATTGGATATATATATCAGGATCTTTCCAACACAAATGCACTTGTCAAAGGATAAATTGTAAAAAGGAAAGGTGAAGATCACCATGACTCTTGTATAAGGTAGAAGATAAAAGTAAAAGATAGGCCCTTCGCAGAGGGAAGCAGAGGATGTCATGCGATTTTAAGGTTGGATGCACAAAATCTTAATGCAAAAGAACGTTACTTTATATTGCCACTTGTGATAGGGACCTTTATTATGCAGTCCATCGCTTTTATTGCTTCCATATCATAAGATCGTATAAAGCTTATTTTCTCCACACTAATAGATCATACATATTTAGAGAGCAATTTTTATTGCAAGTACCGATGACAACTTACTTGAAGGATCTTACTCAATCCATAGGTAGGTATGATGGACTCTCATGGAAAAACTCGTTTTAAGGGATATTCGGAAGCACAAGTAGTATCTCTACTTGGTGTAAAGAATTTGGCTAGCATGAGGAGGAAAGGTGTCGCGACCCGACCCGAATGGATCAAGTGCTCTGTCCTCAGGTGTCATCCCTAGATCAGTAATGCGGACACCACACAGTACATCGAAGGATTTATAGCAGAGTGGCAATCACACACTTATTACATCATTGTCTCAAAGAGAACTTATTACAATAAATATGGCTTAAGGCCATCTAGTGTCGATAACAGCGGAAGACTTGGAAGATAAATGGGTCCATCAACTCCAACGGCATCACTGAGTATAGAACCACGACCTAAAAGCACCTTACTCGTCGTCTGAAAAGTCTGCAACATGAGAGTTGCAGCCCGAAAACGGGTCAGCACATGGAATATGCTGGCAATGTAACACATAGAGAGTAATGGAATGAAACAGCTTTACTATATGCATATATGGCTGGTGGAAGGCTCTATGGTTATAGTTTTGCGTAAAGCCAGTTTTTCCCTACTGCAAAGGAATACATTTATTTAACTATCATGGTGGTTGTGAAACATTGAGAATGGTTGACAGCATTCTCAATCCCAATTAAGTGAATAATTAAAACCCAACAACATTAATTAGAAGTAACATGTTGAGATTCACATGATATTCAAGTACTAGATACTCAAGTTGTCCATAACCAGGGACACGGCTAATCATGATTAGTTTATACACTCTCCAGAGGTTTGCGCACTTTTCCCCACAAGACTCGATCGCCTCCGTTTGGTTTCTCGCACTGCATGGTGTTTGAGAAGACGGATGACCGAGACACAGTCTTTCAGAAGCGCTAGCACCTTACGATCGGGTAGACCGGTACACCTACAACCCCTACATCTGCTAGTCCACCCCGTAAGAGTTCGCACAACTTAGTCAACTATGCCAGAGCCCATAGTAGCATGTGGCTGCACACGGAAGTTTCTAGCATGAATTATCTTATGACCCCTTTGAGCCTGGGTGGCGGTCCGAAAAAAAACAGGCAAGTCCTGATAGACATCAGGTGCCTCAATCCACCCAGATGTGTGTTTAAGTTGCCACCTTAGATAAACCATTAAAATTATCAACTCACATCTGTCATGGATATCACTCACCCAATCCACGTCTACTAGCATAGCATGGCATAATAAGCAAACGTAGAAGTAACTCCCAAAGGTTTCATAATAATACAGGTAATAGGTACTACCTCATCTACTTCCCATCCCACAATTTAATTAGATCCTAATCATGCAATGTGAGAGGATTGATCTAATGCAATAAAACATGGGTTGTAGAAAAGGTATGATCAAAGTGTTACTTGCCTTGCTGATGATTCGCGAGACCTAGGGATTCGAAGTAACAGGCGGCGCAATCCGGGTGATCTATCGCAGACAAACAACAAGCACACAATAAGTACTCATCTAATGCACAGGTAAAACTCAAACGAGAGAACGAACCAGAAAGTTCAACTTAAGAACTCCGGTTGCAAAGAAAGAACGAACCGAACAAACGACGGAAAACAAACGGCGGAAGAAAACAACTCAGTTCTAGCAAGTTGAAACTAGGTCAAATTTTACCGGGGAAAAAACTTGTTTAAGTTGATTAGACGGAACGGCAGTTTCGAAACGAAACTCCAGGTGCTTGAATCACCTGATTCCGATAAACGAGCGAGAAGATAAACTAGAAAGAAGATCGGATCTGAGATCGCGATCGCGGAATAAATCCGACGAAAAGAAAAAAGAAGAACGGTTAAACGAACGGACGTTCATTTACCTAGAAGAATCCGGTGATCACGTTCGTTAGGATGAACGGTCCGGCGAACGGTCCAAAGGCAACTAAATCGGAAAAGAAAACGAATCCGATCTAGGGTTTCGAAAGAAAATCGAAACAAAAACCGATCTAGAAAACTGGAACGGTTTAGAGAAGAACCGGAAAGAAAACGAATCGGAAGAGAAGAAAAGAATCGGAACGATTAGAAGAAAACGATCCGAGGAAAAGAGACGCGGGGCAACCTCCGGCGAGGTCTCCGGCGAGGGGCTCCGGCGGCATGGCGAGGGGCTCCGGCGGCATGGCGTAGGGCGGCGGCGGCGCGGGTGTGGGGTGCGGCGGTGGCGCTAGGGCACAAGGGCGGCTTGGGGCTTGGGGTTTGATTTGATGAGTTTAGAAGGGGGGTGTTGGGGTATTTATATTGGGGAGGGGAGGGGTTTTCTTGGGGTAGGGGACAAGAAATAGAGTAGGAGAAGGAATCCTAAAAGAAAAAGGAAAACGCAACAAAGGAAAGGGGAGGGGCTAACCGGCCAGAGTCCAAGCCGGACTCGGCTTAGAGCGAGGCGGCGGCCTGGCTGGCGCCTGGCGCTAGCGCGCGGGAGGCTGGGGTGGCTGGCCGGCTGGGCCTTTGGCCCAGGCGGGGCGCTGCTCCTTTTTTTTGTAAACAGTTTCGCGCGCAGAAAAACACAGAAAAGAAAATCTAAACGGGCTCCAAAAATTCTAAAGTAAATTTTCCCCGACTCCTAAAAATGAGCCGAACAAAATGAACTTTACTCCGGACCTAATATGCAATTTTTGAAAACGCGCATTTTTCCCTATCCAAATAAAATGCAAACAAAACTCCGGCAAAACCAAAATTTGATCTATTTATTAAATCTTCATTTTTCTTAAATTTGGGAAAGTCATATTATTCCCTCTCTCATATATTTTGACACTGGAAAAATAATTGAAGATAAAATAAATAAATCAAATGATCCTCTTTTCAAATTTGAGAAAACTCTCAAATAGGAAAATAGCGAAATCTCCAACTCTCTCCGAGGGTCCTTGAGTTGCGTGAAATTTCTAGGATCAACCAAAATGCAAGAAAATATGCTATGCATGATGATCTATTGTATAACATTCCAAATTGAAAATTTGGGATGTTACAAACCTACCCCCCCTTAAGTTGAATCTCGCCCTCGAGATTTGGGTTGGCTAGAAAATAGGTGAGGGTGGTCCTTGAGCAAATCTTCTTCTCTTTCCCAGGTGGCTTCATCCTCTGAGTGGTGGTTCCACTGTACTTTGCAAAACTTGATAACCTTGCTGCGAGTAACTCTGCTGGCAAACTCGAGAATCTTGACTGGCTTCTCCTCATACGTTAAGTCGTCCTTCAACTGAATCGCTTCGAGTGATACTGTATCTCTTAGCGGTACCTCTGCCATCTCAGCGTGACATTTCTTCAGCTGAGAAACATGGAATACATCATGAACTCCTGACAGTTCCTCTGGTAATTCCAACTTATAAGCGACTTCTCCCATACGTTGCAAGATCTTATATGGTCCAACGAAACGCGGTGCTAACTTTCCCTTAACTCCAAAGCTCTTAACTCCTCGAAGTGGGGATACTCGAAGATAAACTCTGTCTCCGGTTTCGTAAACTGTCTCCTTGCGTTTAGAATCTGCGTAGCTCTTCTGCCTGGACTGGGCTACCTTGAGCCTATCGCGAATCAACTTAACTTTCCGTTCAGACTCCTTAATCAAATCCGGTCCAAAGAATTGACGGTCTCCAACTTCGTCCCATGACAACGGTGTCCTGCACCTCCTTCCGTATAAAGCTTCGAAAGGTGCCATCTTCAAACTGGTTTGGTAGCTGTTGTTATAAGAAAACTCCGCATACGGCAAGTTATCGTCCCAACTAGATCCATAATCTAGTGCACAAGCTCTCAGCATATCTTCCAAAATCTGATTGACCCTCTCGGTCTGTCCATCTGTCTGTGGATGAAAAGTTGTGCTGAACTCTAGTTTGGTTCCTAAAGTTTCATGCAACTGATTCCAAAACTTTGAGGTAAATTGGGTTCCCCTATCTGATATGATACTCCTCGGAACTCCATGCAAACAAATGATCCTAGTCATGTATATCTTCGCCAACTTAGCACTGGTGTAAGTGGTCTTAACTGGAATAAAATGTGCTACCTTTGTCAAACGATTAACTACTACCCATATCGAGTCATAGCCTGATTTTGTCCTGGGTAGTCCTGTGAGAAAATCCATGCCTATCTTATCCCACTTCCATTCGGGTATCGGCAATGGTTGTAACAATCCTGCTGGCTTCTGATGTTCTGCCTTTACTCTCTGACATACGTCACAAACTGCTACATATGTTGCAATATCCTTCTTCATTCCGGTCCACCAGAATGTTTCCTTCAAATCCAAATACATCTTGGTATTCCCTGGGTGAATCGAATACGGTGAATCATGTGCCTCTTGCAAAATCAACTTCCTGATCTCCGGGTCATTTGGCACATAAACACGGTCTTCAAACCATAGGGTGTCGTGCTCATCCTCACGAAATCCTTTTGCTTTTCCTTCGCTCAATTTCTCTTTTATAGCAGCAATCTCCTTGTCAGATTTCTGAGCTTATCTGATTTTATCCATCAATGTTGACTGAATCTCCAATGTTGCTACATAGCCTCTCGGAACTATTTCCAAACATAGCTCACGAAGGTTTTCTACTAACTCCTTGGGTATTTTCCCCGTCATTAGGGTGTTGACATGGCTCTTTCGGCTGAATGCATCGGCTACTACATTAGCTTTTCCGGGATGGTAATGCAATCTCATGTCATAATCCTTGATGAGCTCCAACCATCTCCTTTGTCGGAGGTTCAACTCCTTCTGAGTGAAAATGTACTTCAAACTCTTGTGATCCGTGTACATCTCACAATGATTTCCAATGAGGAAATGTCTCCACGTTTTCAATGCATGCACTACGGCTGCTAACTCCAAATCATGCGTGGCATAATTCAACTCATGAGGCTTCAGTTGTCGTGAAGCATACGAAACAACTCTTCCTTCCTGCATAAGCACTGCTCCAAGTCCTCGACGTGAAGCGTCACAATACACCTCATAATCCTTGGTCTGATCTGGCAAAATCAATACTGGTGAGGTAACCAAACGTTTCTTCAACTCCTGGAAACTAGCCTCACACTCCTCAGTCCAATTGAACTTAGTATCCTTCTTTAACAACTCCGTCATAGGCTTTGCAATCTTTGAAAAGTTCTCAATGAATCTCCGGTAGTATCCTGCGAGTCCAAGAAAACTCCGGATCTCTCCAACTGTTGTTGGTGCTTCCCGTTTGGTTACGGTCTCAACCTTTGTGGGGTCCACTGCTATACCTTCCCCAGATATAACGTGTCCGAGGAAAACAACTTCCTTTAACCAAAACTCGCATTTGCTAAATTTGGCATATAACTGATGTTCCCTTAGTTTCTCCAAAACCAAACGCAAATGTTCCTTATGCTCCTCTTCATTCTTTGAATAAACCAGGATGTCATCAATGAACACTACGACAAACTTATCCAAAAACTCCATAAACACTTTGTTCATTAGGTTCATAAAATAGGCAGGTGCGTTAGTCAATCCAAATGACATAACGGTATACTCATACAGTCCATATCTCATGGTGAATGCTGTCTTAGGTATGTCCTGCTCTCGAATCTTCAACTGATGGTACCCTGATCGCAAATCGATCTTGGAAAACACTTTAGCTCCTTGCAATCGATCAAACAGATCGTTGATCATTGGCAGTGGGTACTTGTTCTTGATGGTTACTTCATTCAATCCCCGATAATCAACAACCATCCTTAATGATCCATCCTTCTTTTCCACTAGAAGTACGGGTGATCCCCAAGGCGAAGAACTTGGGTGAATGTAACCTTTATCCAATAACTCCTTAATCTGATTCTTAATTTCTACCAAATCCTTTGCTGGCATCCGGTATGGTCGCTTCGATATTGGGCCTGTACCTGGCAATAACTCAATCAAAAACTCAATGTCTCTATCCGGTGGCATGCCTGGTAATTCCTCAGGAAATACATCAGGAAAATCCTTTACCACTGGTACTTCTTCTTGGACAACTCCTGTTAGGCAGTTTACTTGTGTCCTGTTTGGCACATGCCGAGATACATACTTGATCCTTCGTCCTTCTGGTGTGGTAAGCAAAATTGACTTACTAGCGCAATCGATGTGTCCTCCATACATCGACAACCAATCCATGCCTAATATCACATCCAATCCTTGAGATTTCCAGAATAATTAAATCCGTTGGGAAAACATGCCTTCCTATACTTAATGGCACTTGAAAACATCCTTGTCTGGCCATGTACTCTGCTCCTGGTGAGCTTACTAGCATTGGTGTCCTAAGAGCTTGGGTTGGAGGCATCTGAGGGTTTAGAAAAGACGAGAATTAAGAATAGAGTGAGGTATAAAGGGAAAACACTACCCCAATGCACATGAGCAAATGCACACAAAATCACTTCATTCAATCAAACAAGGGCTTACAATTGGTCTAAAACTATCGCAAAAGTGCTCGAACTCTTGTGTTTACATGGGGGAATACTACTACTATCTGGTGGTCATCTAGAAATTTGAACCGGTGGAAGACTCCATGATATCTGCTCTAGCTTCATCTTCAAAGTCGGGTTCACTTGGATCCGAATCGTGTCGTCGATGATGATGTAGTTGTCCGGACATGCGACTTACTCGTCCTCCTCCTTGGATGCTAACTTCCTCTTGAGTTCTTCAATCTCCTGCTTAAGATCGTTATTGTGTCTTGCTAGAGCTATGATCTCGTCCATGTAGTCCTTGTGTGTAGACTTCAGTTCTCCTTCTAGTTCGATGATCCTTGCCTTTGCATTCTTCAACTCTATCATATCATTGCACATCTGGTTCTCCTGTCGTCGAATGTGCTGGTTTAACTCCTGGATGAAAGATGCAATGGATCTATCCTTCTTGGTGCTGACTAACTCCCATTGTTCATCTCGGCGTTCGCAAATCTGGTAGATAGTGTCCTTGAGGTCTTCTTGATAAACTTCTCCAATGCGTCCTATGGTGATATGAGCTGCCATGCTCCTTCCCAGACTCCAGGTTGGTGCATTGAAAACACTATCTATGGGTTTCATGATTGGTGCGAATGTTCTTCCCGGAACGTGAGCTTGAATCTTCCAGCGCTCCTCTTCAGGCAGAGTGGCGTTGAAGGTTCCCGTGAAGCTTGGTAATCCAATGTTCAGGTACTTGGTGACTTCCTTCAGGTGAAATCCAAATGGTGTGCCTTCATCCGGTTGAGCGTACTTAATCTTCGCGTACGTCATCCTAAAAGAGTAGAAAAGGTGAGGAGTTAGAAAATGAGAAGAGAAGGGTGTTCTATGGCTTTAACTTAGTGGTCGTGTCCTACAGTCAGCGTGTGCTCTGATACCATTCTCTGTCGCGACCCGACCCAAATGGATCAAGTGCTCTGTGCTCAGGTGTCATCCCTGGATCAGTAATGCTGACACCAGACAGTACATCGAAGGATTTATAGCAGAGTGGCAATCACACACTTATTACATCATTGTCTCAAAGAGAACTTATTACAATAAATATGGCTTAAGGCCATCTAGTGTCGATAATAGTGGACGACTTGGAAGATAAATGGGTCCATCAACTCCAACGGCATCACTGTGTATAGAACCACGACCTAAAAGCACCTTACTCGTCATCTAAAAAGTCTGCAACATGAAAGTTGCAGCCCGAAAACGGGCCAGCACATGGAATATGCTGGCAATATAACACATAGAGAGTAATGGAATGAAACAGCTTTACTATATGCATATATGGCTGGTGGAAGGCTCTATGGTTACAGTTTTGCGTAAAGCCAGTTTTTCCCTACTGCAAAGGAATAAATTTATTTAACTATCATGGTGGTTGTGAAACATTGAGAATGGTTGACAGCATTCTCAATCCCAATTAAGTGAACAATTAAAACCCAACAACATTAATTAGAAGTAACATGTTGAGATTCACATGATATTCAAGTACTAGATACTCAAGTTGTCCATAACCGGGGACACGGCTAATCATGATTAGTTTATACACTCTGCAGAGGTTTGCGCACTTTTCCCCACAAGACTCGATCGCCCCCGTTTGGTTTCTCGCACTGCATGGTGTTTGAGAAGACGGATGACCGAGACACAGTCTTTCAGAAGCGCTAGCACCTTACGATCGGGTAGACCGGTACACCTACAACCCCTACATCTGCTAGTCCACCCCGTAAGAGTTCGCACAACTTAGTCAACTATGCCAGAGCCCATAGTAGCATGTGGCTGCACACGGAAGTTTCTAGCATGAATTATCTTATGACCCCTTTGAGCCTGGGTCGCGGTCCGAAAAAAACAGGCAAGTCCTGATAGACATCAGGTGCCTCAATCCACCCAGATGTGTGTTTAAGTTGCCACCTTAGATAAACCATTAAAATTATCAACTCACATCTGTCATGGATATCACTCACCCAATCCACGTCTACTAGCATAGCATGGCATAATAAGCAAACGTAGAAGTAACTCCCAAAGGTTTCATAATAATACAGGTAATAGGTACTACCTCATCTACTTCCCATCCCACAATTTAATTAGATCCTAATCATGCAATGTGAGAGGATTGATCTAATGCAATAAAACATGGGTTGTATAAAAGGTATGATCAAAGTGTTACTTGCCTTGATGATGATTCGCGAGACCTAGGGATTTGAAGTAACAGGCGGCGCAATCTGGGTGATCTATCGCAGACAAACAACAAGCACACAATAAGTACTCATCTAATGCACAGGTAAAACTCGAACGAGAGAACGAACCAAAAAGTTCAACTTAAGAACTCTGGTTGCAAAGAAAGCACGAACCGAACAAACGACGGAAAACAAACGGCGGAAGAAAACAACTCGGTTCTAGCAAGTTGAAACTAGGTCAAATTTTACCGGGGCAAAAACTTGTTTAAGTTGATTAGACGGAACGGCGGTTTCGAAACGAAACTCCAGGTGCTTGAATCACTTGATTCCGATAAACGAGCGAGAAGATAAACTAGAAAGAAGATCGGATCTGAGATCGCGATCGCGGAATAAATCCGACGAAAAGAAAAAAGAAGAACGATTAAACGAACAGACGTTCGTTTACCTAGAAGAATCCGGTGATCACGTTCGTTAGGACGAACGGTTCGGCGAACGGTCCAAAGGCAACTAAATCGGAAAAGAAAACGAATCCGATCTAGGGTTTCGAAAGAAAATCGAAACAAAAACCGATCTAGAAAACCGGAACGGTTTAGAGAAGAACCGGAAAGAAAACGAATCGGAAGAGAAGAAAAGAATTGGAACGATTAGAAGAAAACGATCCGAGGAAAAGAGACGCGGGGCAACCTCTGGCGAGGTCTCCGGCGAGGGGCTCCGGCGGCGTGGCGTTGGGCGGCGGCGGCGCGGGTGTGGGGTGCAGCGGCGGCGCTAGGGCATAAGGGCGGCGGCGCGGCTTGGGGCTTGGGGTTTGATTTGATGAGTTTAGAGGGGGGGTGTTGGGGTATTTATATTGGGGAGGGGAGGGGTTTTCTTGGGGTAGGGGACAAGAAATAGAGTAGTAGAAGGAATCCTAAAAGAAAAAGGGAAACGGAACAAAGGAAAGGGGAGGGGCTACCGACCAGAGTCCAAGCCGGACTCGGCTTAGAGCGAGGCGGCGGCCTGGCTGGCGCCTGGCGCTGGCGCGCGGGAGGCTGGGGTGGCCGGCCGGCTGGGCCTTTGGCCCAGGCAGGGCGCTGCTCCTTTTTTTTGTAAACGGTTTCGTGCGCAGAAAAACACAGAAAAGAAAATCTAAACGGGCTCCAAAAATTCTAAAGTAAATTTTCTCCGACTCCTAAAAATGAGCCGAACAAAATGAACTTTACTCCGGACCTAATATGCAATTTTTGAAAACGCGCATTTTCCCTATCCAAATAAAATGCAAACAAAACTCCGGCAAAACCAAAATTTGATCTATTTATTAAATCTTCATTTTTCCTAAATTTGGGTAAGTCATATTATTCCCTCTCTCATATATTTTGACACCGGAAAAATAATTGAAGATAAAATAAATAAATCAAATGATCCTCTTTTCAAAATTTGAGAAAACTCTCAAATAGGAAAATAATGAAATCTCCAACTCTCTCCGAGGGTCCTTGAGTTGCGTGAAATTTCTAGGATCAACCAAAATTCAAGAAAATATGCTATGCATGATGATCTAGTGTATAACATTCCAAATTGAAAATTTGGGATGTTACAAAAGGCAAGCTCAGCATGTTGGATAATCCATGACAATATATTTTATTTCAGATATAAGAAAACATAACCCATTATGTTGTCTTCCTTGTCCAACATCAATCTTTTAGCATGTCATATTTTAATGAGTGTTCACAATTGCAAAAGATGTCCAAGATGGTATATTTATATGTGAAATCTCTCTTCCTTCAATATTCTTTCATGAATTGTTCAAGTGACCAATTCTACGTTTGCTAACTTTCAAAGTTACTACCTATACTTATTATGTGTGAAGTCATTACTCCCCATGTTATAAGCATATGAAACATATATAAATTCAGATTTATGACATTCAATTCATTCAACCATTTACTCAAAGGATATACGTGAAGCACATGAGTAAATGACAAACTACTCCAAAAGATATAAGTGAAGAACACTGAGTAGTCAAATAATTAACTAGCCATGGGAGGATTCTTTTTCATTCAATATTTAAGATCCAATGATTTTATTCAAACAGCAAGTAAAATTGAAAACATGCTCCAAGCAAAACGCATATCATGTGACGAATAATAATATAGCTCCGAGTAAGGTATACCGATAGTTTTGAAGATGAAAGAGGGGATGCCTTTCGGGGCGTACCCAAGCTTAGGCGCTTGAGTCTTCCTTGAATATTACCTTGGGGTTCCTTGGTAATCCCCAAGATTAGGGTCTTTCCACTCCTTATTCTCCTCATATCGATATCTCACCCAAAGCTTGAAAACTTCAATCACACAAAACTTAACGAAACTTCGTGAGATAGGTTAGTATGATAAAGAGTAAACCATTCACTTTGGTACTGTCAAAGACAAGGTTAATAATTGTTCTCACACAATGCCTACTGTAACATATCATTTCTACAATTTATATTGAGAAATATAATCCATAGAAACTAGAAAACAAGCAAACTATGCAATGAAAACAGAATCTGTCAGAAACAGAACAGTCTGTAATGATCTGAACAGCAACCATACTTATGCTACTCCAAAAATTATGAAATAAATTTTCGGAAGTGAGGAATTTGTCTATTAATCTTATTCAAAAAGAATCAACTCAAAATCACTCTTCTGTAAAAAATGGTAGCTAATCTCATGAGCGCAAAGTTTCTGTTTTTTACAGCAAGATCACATTAACTTTCACCCAAGTCTTCCCAAAGGTCTTACTTGGCACTTTATTGAAAAAAAAGCTATAAAACATGATTACTACAGTATCTTAATCATGTAAACACACAAAAACAGTAAGGGTAAATATTGGGTTGTCTCCCAACAAGCGCTTTTCTTTAATGCCTTTTAGCTAGGCATGATGATTTCAATGATGCTCACATAAAAGATAAGAATTGAAACATAAAGAGAGCATCATGAATAATATGACTAGCACATACGAGTCTAACCAACTTCCTATGCCTAGGGATTTTGTGAACACATAATTTATAGGAACAAGAATCAACTAGCATAGGAAGGCAAAACAAGTATAACTTCAAAACTTTAAGCACATAGAGAGGAAACTTGATATTATTGCAACTCCTACAAGCATATATTCCTCCCTCATAATAATTGTCAGTAGCATCATGAATGAATTCAACAATATAACCATCACATAAAGCATTCTTTTCATGATCTACAAGCATAGAATTTTTTCTACTCTCCACATAAGCAAAAATCTTCTTATTCGGAATAGTGGGATCACTAATTCCTAAAGTTGACACTCTTCGAAACCCACTTTAGATGATAGTATTATTCATACTCCAAAAGATATAAGTGAAGTTAATGGAGTATTCTACAAATAATATAGACTAACCAATATCCAAGCTCAAAATGTATAAGTGAAGCACACGAAGCATTCTATAAAACCATACTCAAAAGATTTAAGTGAAGCACAAAGAGCAATTCTATAAGATCGTACTTAAAAGATATAAGTGAAGCACATGAAGTATTCTATAAATCAATGAAGTTCTATCTCATATTAGCATGGTTCTTAAAGAAAAATAAAAAGGAAAAGAAAAACAAAAAGGACACAAATCATGTGAACAAAACAAAAACTGAGGTATACCGATAATTGTTGAAGAAGAAAGATGGGATGCCAACCGGGGCATCCCCAAGCTTAGATGCTTGAGTATCCTTGAAATATTTACTTGGGGTGCCTTGGTAATCCCCAAGCTTGAACTCTTGCTTCTCTTTATTCTTCTCACATCGGTAACTCCTCGTTCTTCGAACACTTCATCCACAAAAACTTTGTGAGATCCATTAGTATATCAAAGCAAACTACCACATTAAGGTACTGTAATGAACTCATTATTTATTTATATTGATGTTAAACCTACTGTATTCCAACTTCTCTATGGTTCATACCCCCCGATACTAGCCATAGATTAATCAAAATAAGCAAACAACACACGCAAAACAGAATCTGTGAAAAACAGGACAGTCTGTAGTAATCTGGAGGTTTCGCAAAATTCTGTAACTCCAAAAATTATAAAATAAATTTGATAATTTGAAAATTTTGTATAGAAGTAATGTGCAAAAAGTTTCAGACCCATTTGACTTTCCAGTAAAAAATTTAAAATCACGCGCTACAGCCAAAGTTTCCGTTTTTTTCTGCCCATAGTAAACAAGCAATCTAATCATCCTAAAACCAAAGCTTGGCACATTATTTTTATAATACAATGGATATATACAAGAGGATAATTATTTACAGAGAAAATTCCATGAAAAATTCTACATTGTTTCCGTGAGCATGAACCCAAGTGCTCAAGGTCGACCCTCACTTCTTCAATGCAAAACATTCCAATCACTTCTCTTTTTGAAAAACTTTTTAGGCATGAGAAGCAAGTAAATTTTTTTTTGGTATTTTCATTCTTTTAATTTTTTTTGTATGTTTCACCCAGAACTAAACAGAAACAAAAAGGAAAAACAAAATCTACTTAGTGAAGAAACCAAACAAGCATGCAAGAGAATATCAACCCCACGCTATTGCTCCCCTGCAATGGCGCCAGAAAAGAGCTTGATAATCCCCAAGTGCAGGGAATCATCGTAGCAATTTCCAAAGGTGGAAGTGATAAGTATGGAGTGTCGAACCCACAAGGAGCTAAAGGTAATATCAATATTCTCTCAAGTCCTATCTACCACTGATACGACTCTACGTACACCGAACGTTTGCTTCCAACTAGAAACGAGAAATAAAACTACGTTGTGGGTATGAACAGGATAACTTTGCATGATATCGGAGAGCTAAAATATAAAAGTAGGTGTTGTTATCATAAAGTTAGAGTATATTACTAAATATTATAAATATCTAGTGCGGAATAATGATGGGTCGGTGTGCGGAATTGTCCTAGACAATTGTTAACAAGACCGGTAATCACTATTGCAATTTCATATGAGGGAGAGGCATAAGCTAACATACTTTCTCTACTTGGATCATATGCACTTATGATGGGAACTCTAGCAAGCATCCGCAACTACTAAACATCATTAAGGTAAAACCCAACCATAGCATTAAAGAATCAAGTCCTCTTTATTCCCATACGCAACAACCCCCTTACTCGGGTTTGTGTTTCAGTCACTCACCAACCCACTATAAGCGAATCATGAATGTATTGCAACACCCTACAGCAGGAATCCCTCACGCTTGTGCGACATGGAGGGCACCATAGGATAGCACCAAAATAAAACATAAAACTCATACCAATCTAGATCATCAATCAACCCAAAGACAAAGAATATCTACTCAAAACATCATAGGATGGCAACACATCATTGGATCATAATATGTGGCATAAAGCACCATGTTCAAGTAGGGATTACAGCGGGGTGCGGGAGAGTGGACCGCGTAAAAGATATGAGGATGGTGATGATGGAGGTGATGTTCATCAAGATGATCACCGCGGCGATGATTCCCCTCCCGATGGCACTCCGGCGCCACCGAGAGATAGGAGGAGAGGTTCTCCCCCTTGTGCTTCCTCCTCCATGGCCTCCCCCTAGATGGGGAGAGGTTCTCCCTCTGGTCCTTGGCCTTCATGACGATGATGGCCCCTTCGGGATCCTCCTCCATGGCCTCCGGTGATGATAGCCCCCTCCGGCAGGGTGCCGGAGAGGGCCTAGATTGATTTCTCGTGGCTACAGAGGCTTGCGGCGGCGGAACTTCTGATCTAGGTTAATTTCTGGTGGTTTGTGTATATATAAGAGGTTTTGGCGTCGAGAACAAGTCAGGGGGGGTCTCCGAGCTGTCCACGAGGTATTGGGGCGCGCCCAGGGGGTGGGCGCGCCTCCCACCCTCGTGGGCAGCCCGGGACTCTTCTGGCCCAACTCTTTTACTCCATGGCCTTCTTTTGGTCCAAAAATAAGCTCCGTCAAGTTTTAGGTCAATTGGACTCCGTTTGGTTTTCCTTTTCTGCCACACTCTAAAACAAGGAAAAAATAGAAACTGGCACTCGACTCTAGGTTAATAGGTTAGTCCCAAAAACCGTATAAAATAGTATATAAATGCATATAAACATCCAAGGTTGATAATATAATAGCATGAATACTTCATAAATTATAGATACGTTGGAGACGTATCAATTCCCTTAGGCCCAAAGATGGTGAAGTGCCATGTAGTTGATGTTCAGATGACACCACTAAGGGAATCACAACATACATATCATCAAAATATCGAACACATATCAACTTCACATGATTACTTGCAACATGACTTCTCCCGTGACCTCAAGAACAAAAGTAACTACTCACAAATGATATTCGTGATCAAGATCAGAGGGTTATGAAATATCATAATGGATCTGAACATATAATCTTGCACCAAATAAACCATATAGTAATCAACTACAAGATGTAATCAACACTACTAGTCACCCATAGGTACCAATCTGAGGTTCCGGTACAAAGATTGAACACAAGAGATGAACTAGGGTTTGAGAGGAGATGGTGCTGTCGAAGATGTTGATGAAGATTGGCCTCCCAAAGATGAGAGGGTTGTTGGTGATGACGATGGCTTCGATTTCCCCCTCCGGGAGGGAAGTTCCCCTGGCGGAATCGCTCCGCCAGAGGGCAAAAGTGCTCCTGCCCAAGTTCCACCTCGAGACAGCGACGTTCCATCCCAAAGTCCTCCCCTTATTTTTTCTATGTCAAAATGACTTATATACGAGAACATGGGCACCGGAGGTGGGCTGGGCTGAGCACAACCCACCAGGGCGCGCCTGGGTGGCCTGGCGGACCCTGGTGTCTTGTGCTCACCAGGTGTCCCCCCTTGATAACCCACAAGTATAGGGGATCGTTTGTAGCATTTTTTGATAAATAAGAGTGTCGAACCCAACGAGGAGCTAAAGGTAGAACAAATATTCCCTCAAGTTCTATCGACCACCGATACAACTCTACGCACACTTAACATTTGCTTTACCTAAAACAAGAATAAATCTAGAAGTACTTTGTTAGAATAAAACTATGAATAAAATTGCAAGAAAATAAAAGTAGATAGCTTTTGTCACACAAGAAATTCATTTGTCCCTAGGTGATCAATAACTAAACCGGTAATCAATGTTGCAATTTTATATGCGAGAGATGCATGAGCTAACATACTTGCTCTACTTCGATCATATGCACTTATGATTGGAACTCTAGCAAGCATCCACAACAACCAAAGATCATTCAGGTAAAACCCAACCATAGCATTAAGTATCAAGTCATCTTTACTCCCATACGCAATGACCCCCTTACTCGGGTATGTGCTTCTGTCACTCACGCCACCAACCATAAGCGAACCATGAATGTATTGCAACACTCTATAGCGAGGATCCCTCACGTTTGCGTGACACGGAGGGCACCATAGGACAGCACCATAATAAAATATACACTCATACCAACCAAGATCACGATTAACCCATAGGACAAAACGAATCTACTCAAGCATCATAAGATAGCCATAGTCCATAGATCATTGGGAAATAATATATAGCATTGAGCACCATGTTTAAGTAGATATTACGGCTGGTAGAAGAGAGGTTACACCACTGCATAGAGGGGGAGAGGGTTGGTGTTGATGGCGGCGAAGTTGTTGGTGTAGATCGTCATCATGATGATTGCCCCGGCGGCGCTCCGCTGCCACCGGGAGAGAGGGGGAGAGAGTCCTCTCCTTCTTCTTCTTCCTTGGCTTTCCCCCTAGATGGGAGGAGAGTTCCCCCTCTGGTCCATGGCCTCCATGGCGGCGGAGGGGCAGGAGCCGCTCCGAGATTGGATCTCCCTCTCTGTTCCTTCGGTTTCGCGTTCCTATTTTCTGGCCCTTCACCGTTTCTTAAATTCCCGGAGATCCGTAACTCCCATTGTGCTGAAATTTCACTAGTAGAAAAAGGGTCTAATGTGAGACACATTAGTGTGGGTTTGAAGTTGGCTCAGCACTAAAGGCACCATATGCATTAGTACCGGTTCGTGTTGAGCCTTTAGTACCGGTTCGTGCCACGAACCGGTACTAAAGGGGTAGTGGCAGGCTGGCGTTAGGCCGGGTCCCCACGAGCCCCTTTAGTATCGGTTTATGACACAAACCGGTACTAAAGGTCTAACCTATAGTACCGGTTCGTGCCACGAACACACACTAAAGGGGACAAGCCTTTAACCCACACTAAAGGGGGCAATTTTCAAACTCTACCCCCCCCCCTGTGTATCGCCATTTCAGTTTTGAAAAAATCAAAAGAAAATGATAAAAACTTCCAAAAATAAAATCCTTCGAGAGGTAGTTATATTACTACACCTACTAGTTAGGAAAATTTGAAAACTTAAATTTGGACATGTTTTGCAAAAAGTGTAGGGAAAATGTAAAACGGCTATAACTTTTGCATACGATGTCGGCAAAAAACGTAAAATATATCAAAAAATTCAGCACGAAAATCCGCATCCGATGGAGACCGCCTACAATATGTTTGCAATTTTTTAGAATCCTCAAATTCCAAAAGGAAAAAAAGATATGGTCAAATTTCAGTTTTTTTAAAAAATTTGGTTTAATCTGGTCAAACTACTTATTCAAGAAGTATTAATGTTACTACATAATTATTCAAGAATATTAGTGTTACTAAATAATTATTTCAATTTTTTGAATTTTGGTCAAATCTGGTCAAACTATGGTCAAACTATGGTCAAAGTTATTCAAGAAATATTAGTGTTACTAAATAATTACTGTTTTTTAGAATAATAGTTTCAAACTCAAACGGTGAAACGTGTGACTTAATGCTCAAGCTAAACTGCTGAGGGTTTTAATAAGATTGACAGCTTACATTTTTCAGGAAAACAACAAGTGCAGACTTGGAATGTAGGGGGAATAGAACTCCGAAGTTAAGCGTGCTTAGGCTGGGGGAGTGAGAGGATGGGTGACCGGCCGGGAAGTTAGGCGATTTGGAATGAGTGATCCACAATTGAGCAGTTAAGAGAGGTGATTAGAGACTAAATCATCAAATAATTGAGAAAAAATAAAAATTGAAAAAAAATCAAATAAAATTTCCAAAATTTTCAAAAAAAAACCTTTAGTACCGGTTGGTAACACCAACCGGTACTAAAGGTCCCCCATACCAGGGCGCGAGCTCACGCCACGTGGTGGCACTTTAGCGCTGGTTCGTGCCGAGCCAGTACTAAAGGGGGGGACTTTAGTGCCCACCCTTTAGTTACCCTTTTATGGAACCCGCACTAAAGGCCCTTACGAACCGGTTTTAAAGCTCCGTTTTCTACTAGTGTTTTTACACGATTGTTTCCATAAATTATCTTTCTTGTGCCCGAATTAGGGCCCCAACCGACTTATGAGGAGGGCACATGACACTTGGGCGCACCAGGCGGTGCCCGACGCACCTTTATGGGTTGTGGAGGCCGTGGGCCTCCGTTTGCATTGATTCCACCTCCCAAAAATCACATATATTCCAAAATAATTCTCTATAAATTTTTATCGCGTTTGGACTTTGTTTGATATGGACATTCTGCGAAACAAAAAACATGCAACAAACAGGAACTGATACTGGGCACGGGATCAATATGTTCGTCCAATAAATCGTATAAAATGTTGCCAAAAATATGTGAAAGTTGTATAATATTGGCATGAAAGAATCAAAATTATAGATACAATGGAGATGTATCAGCATCCCCAAGCTTAATTCCTGCTCATCCTCGAGTGCGTAAATGATAAAAAAAGATAATTTTTGATGTGGTATGCTACCTAGCATAATCTTAATCATATATCTAATCATGGCATGCATATTAAGACATAAGTGATCAAAGCAATAGTCTATAATTAGACATAAAGACATCAATACTCAGGCATCCCAACAAGCAATCATGTCTTTCAAAATATCAATGCTAAAGAGAGCTATCCCTACAAAATCATATAGTCTTGTCATGCTCTGTCTTCTTAACACAAAGTATTTATCATGCACAACCCCGTTGACAAGCCGAGCAATTGGTTCATACTTTTTAACGCGCTTTAGCTTTTTCAACCCTCATGCAATACATCAGCGCAATCCATGGATATAGCACTATGGGTGGAAAAGAGTATGATGATAGGGGTAAATATAGAGAAGATAAAAAAGTAAGAAAGTCTCACATCAACGCGGCTAACCAACGGGCTATGAAGATGCCCATCAATTGATATCAATGCGAGGAGTAGGGATTGCCATGCAACGAATGCACTAAGAGCTATAAGTGTATGAAAGCTCAACATGAAAACTAAGTGGGTGTTCATCTAACTCTATAATGAAAATTTCCCACTAGTATATGAAAGTGACAACATAGGAGACTCTCTATATGAAAAACATGGTGCTACTTTGAAGCACAAGTGTGGAATTAACATGCCCCTTCTCTCTTTGTCCTTTTTTATTTTGTTTTTGTTTTTTTCTTCTTTTTTATTTTTATTTTTTTTCTCTCTTTGTCTAGAGTCTCAGTGGGGGAATCATAGTCTCCATCATCTTTCCTCACTGGGACATGCTCTAATAATGAGTAATGATGATCATCACACTTCTATTTACTTACAACTCAAAAGAAATAAATATTACAACTCGATACCTAGAACAAAATATGACTCTATATGAATGCCTCTGGCAGTGTACCAGGATGTGCAATGATCTAGCATAGCGGTTATATCAAAAAATAGACAAGCCATGGAAATATCATGCTAGCTATCTTACGATCATGCAAAGCAATATGACAATGAATGCTCAAGTCATCAAAACAGAAGCGGTGGAAGTTGCATGGCAATATATCTCGGAATGGCTATGGAAAGGCCATAATATGTAGGTATGGTGGCTATTTTGACGAAGATATAATAAGGCTTATGTGTGATAGAGTGTATCATATAACGGGGTTTGGATGCACCAGCAAAGTTTGCACTGACTCTCGAGGTGAGAAAGGGCAATGCACGGTACCGTAGAGGCTAGCAAATTGCGGAAAGGTAAGAGTGTGTATAATCCATGGACTCACATTAGTCATAAAGAACTCATATACTTATTGCAAAATTTTATTAGCCCTCAAAGCAAAGTACTACTACACATGCCCCTAGGGGATAGATTGGTAGGAAAAGACCATCGCTCGTCCCCGACCGCCACTCATAAGGAAGACAACCAACAATAAATCATGCTCCAACTTCATAGCATAACGAGAGACTATACATGCATGCTTCGGGAATCACAAGCCTTAACACCAATATTCCTACTAACCACAACCATTTACTAGTACCTCCCACATATTATCATCTCTATATCGCAAAAGTATTGCAAGGAATCAAACATAACATATTCAGTGATCCATAACTTTTACATAGGATTTCATGACTAACCATGCAATTGATCAATTCCTGTTGACTCTCTAAATAGATATAAGTGAAGCAAGAGAGTTTAATTCTTTCTACAAAAGACCATGCTTTAATAAAAATAAGTGAAGCAAAAGAGCATTCTACCAATAACAGTTTTCCATGTGAAGAGAAACAGGCAATCCAGACTTCAAATGATATAAGTGAAGCACATGAAACATTCTATAAAGCCATACTCAAAAGATATAAGTGAAGTGCAATGAGCATTCTATAAACAAACCATGGACTATCTCATACCAGCATGGTGCATAACAAAAAAGTGAAATCTAAACACAAAAGACACTCCAAGATTTACACATATCACATGAACGAAACGAAGACGAAAACATACAGATACTTGTCGAAGAAAGATGGGATGCCTTTCGGGGCATCCCCAAGCTTAGACGCTTGAGTCTCCTTGAATATTTACTTGGGTTGCCTTGGGAATCCCCAAGCTTTAACTCTTGCCTCTCTTCTTTCTCCTCATATCGAGACCTCCTCAATCTTTGATCACTTCATCCACACAAAACTTAACAAAAAACGGGTGAGATCCGTTAGTATAATAAAGCAAATCACTACTTTAAGTACTGTTGCAAACACATTCATATTTTGTTTTTGCATTTTCCCTGCTGCATTATAACTCCAACATGGCGTATACCACCGATAAAATTGATAGTTTCATCAAAACAAGCAAAACAATGCATCAAAAACAGAATCTGTCTTAAACAGGACAGTCTCACTACAAAAAATACACTTCCGTGATGATACGTGTTTGACACAGTAGGTCGCTTTTTTTGTCATGCATGTACATCCATGACAAATTTATGACAGAATCAAGATAGTCATACCTGTGCTGTCGTAGAAGTGTTCCATGACATTACCAAAATTATCATCACGGAAGTGTCCACTTCCATGACGATAAATCGCGCGTCACAGAAGTGATTTCGTCAAGGGTGACCGACACGTGGCATCCACCGTAACGGAACACCGTTAAGCTATCGGGTTGGGTTTTGGATCCGATAACCCGTTAACAGCCCCGACCAATGGGAAATTTCCACGTGTAAAATTCTTATTCGCCAGACGAAACACATGTCAGCTCGTCAGTGGGTCAGATAGGCGCCTATGATACTTCGACACATGGCACGGCCCAACAGAGGCCCATTCCTGTGTAAAGGATAGCCCATTTTACTTGGTCAAAAGCTGGCGGGCCGGCCCATGGAAAGCCTGTTAACGACCTGTTCGAATATAGCCCATTTACAGCCCGCTAACCCAAGGCCAGTTACGCCCTATCCGAATTAGGCCTAGTAGCATCATCTGGGTCATCCAATATGATTCCAGCCCGTTTCACTTCTGGCCCATGTATGGCCCATGACGTCTTTCGGCCCATATGAGGCCCTATGTAACTCTTGGCCTACTAACGCCCGTGGTGAAACTGGCCCATAATGAACAGTGTATCACTTTACACTCATTAACGGCCCGTGGTGAAACTGGCCCGTGATGAACAGTGTATCACTTTATACCCATTAATGGCCCGTTATTCCGTTGGGCCGTTTCTAGCCCATGTTATCTTTCGGCCTTCTCAGAGCCCATTTATTCTTGGGCTCATTTCCAGCATTCGTTTACTTACGGCCCGTTACTGTCATTTTCTGCTTGTGGGCCAAATTCAGCCCGTGGTTACAGTCGGCCCGTTTGTGGTCCGTTAATACGTTGGGCCATTTTCAATGCGTCATCAAATACGGCCTATTAACGATGGCCCGTTATGGTCGGCCCATGAACGGACGATTCCAACTCTAGCTCGTTTACGGCCATAATGCGGCCTGTTATTGGCCCATGTTTGGCCATCGATCATACTGCCCGTATAAGGCCCATTGATGATACGGCCCGTAGAAGGCCCATTGTTTCTACGGCCAGTAGAAGGCCCACTATTTCTACGGCCCGTAGGAGGCCTAGTGTCACTACAGTAAATATTAGCCCATGGTTATTGTGGCCTAGTTTTAAAAAATAGGTTAATGCAGCCACTAGCAAACCGCGGAAAAAGAACTGCAATGACTAGAAGCAAACAAATAAACAAGACAACAAGGAAATAAATAAGCAAGCAA
This sequence comes from Triticum dicoccoides, assembly GCF_002162155.2. Classification (NCBI taxonomy): domain Eukaryota; kingdom Viridiplantae; phylum Streptophyta; class Magnoliopsida; order Poales; family Poaceae; genus Triticum; species Triticum dicoccoides. The sequence goes on along the minus strand of NC_041384.1, from coordinate 60,780,733 downwards.
CTTACGCTAGGCTATCACGGCTATCACACATATTACATCCACTGGGCATCAAAGTTTGCCACCAGTGCAAATAAACGCGCCGACAAAAGAATATACAAAACTGAGAGCACTTCAGAAGGCACTAGGCCTGGCCAGGTCGCCCCCCCCCCCAAAGAGCTGAAGAAGCTGAGTAGACCTCAGTTGTGTCAACGATAGATGCATCAACACTAGATTTAAGGCATCATGGTGCACACGGCAGTCCTCTGACATCTTCATTGCATCTTTGACTTCAAGTCGGAGCTGAGCTGAAGCAAGCCTTTCCGCTTTAAGTTGAGACTAAAGAAGTCGAACTGATTGAGGCAGCGACTGCACAGAGGTTGTCTCACACCTGCTGGTGAGTAGCTTCAACTCATTGTCTTCATCAAGACAGGACCTTGGGGTCATCTCGCTGTCCTCAAAATGGTTTGGCTTCCTATCTTCCCTAAAGTTCTGCCTGGCATAAGAGATACGAGTCTAAAAGAGAAACAAGGAGACACGTAACAGGTTTCACAATTATATAAGCAAATAAATGGATCTGTTCTGCATAAGGAACATGTTTTTACAACTATAATTTGAAACTGGTAGTTGTTGCAAACATCCAATCAGATGTAAACAGCAAAGCAAACAGTAGTGGAGGAAATGATGCCTATCATAATCTATACTAGAACAAAGTATGAAGGCTTGAGAAGGATGAACTTACATTACATGTTAACACGGGCTGGACAAAGCCCTTCTCCATGTTGATGGAAGGATAATTCAATAAATTCCCCAAAGAAAATTCTTTATAAGTGTTGCCATTATTCTACATTTTGCAAAGAGTAAATATAGATCAAACAATATTGGAAGAAACAGAGGATAATGAAGCTCAGGTGCAGACTGATGATACATAATCAAATAGCAATTAATTAAGTACAGGTTACAAGGCAAAAGGGAGAGAGGTACTGACAAGAGCAATGCAGAGCCCATTATTGTTTTGAGATCGTATGATCGTTTGAGCAAGGAGATTCATCTGAAATTAGTTTTCATACAAGAGAGAAGGTAAGGCACAAGTAGAAATTTAGGAGTTCAATTTTGAATTGATATCATAGACAGTACCTGACGCTGGGCTCCCAGCAGTTCTAATAGGGGTTTGGCCACTAAAGTAGGGGTAAAGTGTGGTACAGTTGGGCCTGTGTTTTCTGTGGCTGCTGATCTATCTGATTTAACAGGTATCACTACCTTTTCCAAATACCTAGTTTGTACTCCTTGACGACCTGCACTCACCCTCTTCCTTTTGGACACCTATGACGAGAGAACAACATCTGATTGGAAAAACATAGTGTGACGACACATGGAATGGGTACAGAAAATGGATAGGTATGGCATATACTCATATATGATGCTTAAACTAAGCAGATGGTGTAACAAAGTAGAAGTAATGCAAGAGGTCAGATGCAAAATATGTGCGACCAATATAACTTTGCAAAGTTAGAGCAAGCACCTTGATGGGTGAATAAGATAGGCCATCCTCCACCATGCCAAGTTTGATAGCCAGTGGATCATTCCGCAATATTCCTCTCGTGCGCCCATTCTCATATTCATTTTGATAATGTTCAATATCTGGCATGCATGAAAACATAAAAACAAGTGAGATTTTCTTTGTAATGCAGAAGTGATTCTAATCCAATACTGCCTCCCTGTAAACCCCTTTGTGCTATCTCTGCAATTCTTTTAAAAGATGCCATGCATGCTATAATTTGTTGTGTGCATTAATATAATGTGGCCTACTACTCAAAATATGAGAGCTCCAGAAGTGATGACACTTCGCAGATGATAGCTTCAACATATAGTAAAGAAGAACAAGTCGACCTGACCTAACCGATTCAAAATATACTAAGTGAGAACAACTCGACCTGACCAGTCGACCGCAAGAGAAGAGTATCATCTTAAAGAAGAGCAGAAGAGCAAGCAGATTGAAGATTTACAAGTCTTTTAATACAATGTCGGTTGGCCACCCATGATGAACCAAAGCGCACAGAGAAATACTATTCTTTCCGGTCTCTCCATATGTGGCTCACATGCATTTTGAAACTAAAGTAGGAACATTTAGCTAACCAATTAAACATCTCTCAGTTTTACTAATATCAGCAATAATATCAGATATGAATTTGTACAACTAAGCTTGTTTAGCTCGATGGGTGGAGCAGTGCTATTACAACACGAACCACGTAGGCTGATTGTGGTCATCATAAAATGGGGAAAACATAAGCATGATGAGTACAGTGTTGACCGTGGCAGTGGGATGGCAGATCTGAAGCTGCAAACCGCGCAAAGGGTAGTTAGCAACCGATGTTTGCTTTGAAATAACAACTAAGATTTGGTATGGACAAGAGAGTACGGTCAACAAGTGACAAAGAAATGCAATTATGCTGTCTCTCTATATGTAGCGACATGCATTTGGAAACTCAAGTGGGACCTTTAGCTAACCAATTAAATGTGTCGGTTAACTAATATCAGTATCATATCACAATCATATTTGAACAACTAAGATTTCGAATTCTGAGTGTTGTGTTGTTTAGCTTGAAGGGTGGAGTAATGCTAGTACAACAGAAAGCACCTACGCAGATCATAGTAGAGTAGATAAAAGGGGAAAACCCTAAGCATCAAGAGAAAAATCAGGAATGTGGAACTAGCTGGACCAGTGGGTGGCGCACATGCTTTTCGAAATGAATATAGGAACATTAGGTGACCAATTAAACGTTCTTTGTTTTAGTGATATGAGCATCATATCAGATTCGTATTTCAACACGTAAGCTTTGGGTTGAGGTCTTGAGGAGCAGTGCTAGCACGACACGAAGCACCTACGATGATGGTAGTGAATATAAAGGGGGGAAACCATAAGCTTTACGAGTATACTATCCGTGCCATGGCGGATCTGAAGGTGCAAACCGGACAAAGCTACTCCGCAACCAATGTTTGCTTTCAACTAGCCACTACGATTTGGTACGGACAAGAAAAGTACAGTAAACAAATTACGATCTATTTTCCGGGTGAGATCAATAACTTAAGCACATATAGAAGAGTACCAGCTCTCTTGCGATGCCGTGTAGGCCTATGCTGATATGTTGAGGGTGCTGCGGGTGCGATGGCTGTTAGTGGCGGGGAAGAAGACTTTAGATGGCAGACGGCCGGGTCGAGGGATATATCCTATTGCCGTGGACGAGGCGGTTGTAGGAGCGGCAACAGCAAGGTGGACGATGGCGCCGATGAAGCGAGAGGAGGCGATGAAAGGATCCTGGTCCAGCGCCGTGGATGAGAGACGTCCATCTCTTGCAGTGGACGACAGGGTAGGGGTAGCGGCTCCGGCAAGGTGGAGGATGGGGTGGCGGACGGAGGAGGCTGGCCGCAGTGCGGAGGTTGTCGTGCCGCCGATGGTCTATGAATGGGGAAATGGAGGGGAGGGGGGGTCTCAAACTTTGGGACACGCTTCTCTGAAATGGGGGAAAGTTACGAACTTATCTCCCGTTTAAAATTTCGGACATCGTGTCGGTTGGGGATAGGATGGTAATCTCACATCTCCCAAATATTTGTCGGTAACTATTTCGGGCGAGGAGAGGGTGTTTTGCTTCCCACGGTTGGCGCCCATGGTGTATGAATGGGGCTGAGAGGTAGGGCGGTTGTGTCACGTCTGATGGAAGTTACACATCTGCCCCTATTTAAAATATAAGCCTACATTGATTTCGGCGAGGAGAGTTTGTTTTGCCGCCCACCGTGTATGAATGGGGAAATGGAGGAAGAGACACATGTCTTTCGGACGAGCTTGAATCAAATGTGTTTTTCCGCCCACGTTTGGCGTCCACCGTGTCTGAATGGGCTCAGAGGCCGTCGTGTCACGTCTGATTGAAGTAACTAGTCTACCCCTATCGACAGCAGTGTAAATCCTGTCGATAAGCATGTCAAGTGTCAGGGGTAGACAGTAATTTCCATCTCGCAAACACTTGCTTCGGGCAGCCCACAAATTATAGTGGGTGTTTAGCCGCTTCGTTCAAAACTTGGGAGAATTAGCATTCACGTTTGCCCTGGGACCTGGCAAACTAAATTCAAATCCAATTTGTATTCGATTATGAATATCCACAGATAGTTATATGTTTTGTTATTTATTTCTTAAAAACCACAACAAAGATTTATTCCACCTTTATATATGATTATGATTTAGAAATGTCGTGATCTTCGAATTCAGTAGGTTGGATACACTCTGAGTCAAACAGTTATTTCATCCAATACAATATGCTCACACGAAAAACAGTTCACCTTATGTCAATCATACAAGTACTGAGGATTACCTCGCCTAAAAAATTCGGATCATTACAACACATGGACAACATAGGGGGTCTTGCAACATAATCCATTCAAAGACATGACACAGCATGCAAGTACAATAATCTAATGAAAATTTCAACTGGTATCTAAAGAAGAACCGGGATTATCTTAGGCTTCAGATAGCAGAAACAACAGGACCTCTCCGTCTTCAAATGCAACATTATTACTTCCTCCAATTCTTGGGTTGCTTGCATAATGCGTGCCGCTAATTCCGTAATTTCCAGCCTCAAGATAAAGATTACCTCATTCATGGCAGCCACACCATCTCTTTCTGCCTTTAGTAGAGCCTCAAGCACTATAATATCTGTGCTTAGACTGCTCTCCGGCGGTGTTGCCTCTGAACTGCTACCATCTGGTAACATGGATGGCACACTGCTTCCACAAATAGATTCTGGGGTTGTACATTGTGTCCTAGTGTGAACGGCATCCTGAAAGGTTTCCGCTGGACATCAGTAAGAGATAGTTATCGTATGATCCAGGCAGTAAGCTTACATAGTAAACGACGGACGAATTATTGCCGAGCATGGCAAACTATATTTAAATGGTTTGAAGCAGCATCAGCTGAAAATAAATTAAAATGGTAAGATGAAACTAGGGATGTAAGTGGCATATAAACGAAATCCGCCAGTCCCATCTAATTAGTTTTTGCTACCTCCCTAGTTCATTTTCCTCAAAAAAACAAAAACTCTTTTGAACTATCATACCACTAGTGGACTTTAATCGGGATTAAACCGGACCCAGTTGACATCCCTAGTTGAAAGGGAGTGTACAGCCGCTATGTTTAAGTTGCCACGGCATCTAAGCAGTTGAAATAATCTGAGAAAGCACTTAACAGTGTGGCCTCATATAAACTACAAAGACAGTCTTGTGATGAAGTTGAGAGGAAAAGTTAAGGACTCAAATGAAATAGGCATGCATTTCTTTATGATAGTACAGCAGGCACTGCTGACATATTGGCCAACTCAGGTATAGCATAACAACAAATAAGCATTCGAATCAAGCAATACAGCAAAGCAGACAACTGAACTATTTGTAATTCGGTAGGATTACACGTTGAGGGAAGAAGCCAAGAAAGCAGCCCACTCGCATTACATTTCACATGTACTAAAACACACTTGCTTACCATATGTTGCTGTGAAGCCTAGCTGTTGTTGCAATGTTCTTTGAAGATATCACCAGCATCCCGTGGTTGCAAATCTAGTTGTTGTAGTTTACTCTGCACCATCTATTTAGGTAAAATTAATTTTAATCGCATGCACTGGTCCGAATTGATCATCAATGGTTCATCTAAACTAATGAAAGAAGGGTGTGTGCATACACGACATTACTCCCTCCGATTCTTTTTACTTTGCGTATAACTTTTTCTCAGTTTTCTCGTATTAGTCTGCGCGTTGCCGATTCCTAGCGCTGGTTTCCTTTTGTGCCCCGCCCCATCCGCCTCTGCCCTAATTAATTCGCAAATTAGTCCAGAAAAATTAAACCAGTGCCCTCCTTGGTATGTGGGTCAAGAGTTATGCGCAGAGTAAATAGAATCGGAGGGAGTATATCTGCTTCCCTCTATTTTTATGCTTGTTCGAGGTGCCAGCCCCAAAAGAACAAATATTTTGCTTGATGGGGTTGGCAGCTCCATAATTAATAGAAGCATCAAATTAGTCATGCAACTTGGGAAGATCAAGAACACACAAACAAGTAATGAACAGAGGCTCGGAGCAGTGATGTAATAGCTAGCATCAGAAAATGTAGGGTAAAACGAACAAAAAGCTGCAGAACCACATGCTAGTTTGCTGATGTGTAATTAAGCATAGAGAACATTAAGCAGTCTGATGGAACCAACAGGTGGCATCAGAAGAAAACTAAAGCATATTAACTATATGTGCACTGGTATGTAATTTAGCACATGTAACATGTTCACTGCCAGAAGTATGGCCCTACAGGTGCAAGTAGAATAACGCGTCTCATGAAAAACTGAATGATGCCCTGAAGAAATTCAAAGGTGCGTTGCTTATGCTAGAAAAGTGAACGTAGGCGCCGGCCGTTGGATAATAGTACCTGATTCTCGGTGGCGTATGGGTATTGTTGTCATACTTGATAGCTAAGGATCGTCGATGGTGCTCGTGTTGCGGTTGAGTTTGGGCCGGCTGTCGCCGTCGCTGAAGTGGCTCCGGTGCTACGGTTGCGGCGCCTGTCGACATACAAGAAAGCTCATCTGTGGTAAGTGAATAGTTGCACGATAAAGAGAAAAACCGAAGGAGTACAAATTGAAATAACCTGATGAGGTTGCGGCGTCGGTAAAGCAGGGCCGGTGGAGTTGAATATGGCGTCCGTGGAGTGGGTCCGATGTAGTGGACGAAGGCTTCGGCGGGCGTGTTGTACAGTGCTTTCGGTGAGCCGGATCTGTTGCGGCGGACGAGGGCTTGTATGAAGGGCCAGCGAAGGGGCGGACGAGGGAGTCAGTGAAGGGCCTACGCTGTGGTGGACGAGGGCGTCGGTTAAGCAGATCCGGTGCGGTGGACCATGATGGCGGTCAAGGAGATCTGGAGCGGTGGACAAGCCAGTTGCTAAAGCGGCTCCGGTGAAGTGGTGAGTTGGCAGTTGGGGGTTCCAAGGTGCGGAAGGTAGATCCAGTGGGGTGTGAGGTCCACCGTTGCGGCCCGTCCACCACAGCGTAGGCCCTCCGTTTAAATCACGAAATCCCGGCTTAAAAAATGTACCTCCGTTTAAATGAATTACAAAAGCTAATGATGGAGTCGAATTCCAAAATTCCAATCTTTGGTTTGTAATTCTGGTACATCAAGGTATATCACGCATGTTCAAAAGTATTGTTATCTCATAGTACAAACTGTGAAACAAATTGATCAACCATGAGTGCACAATATCTCAATTACGCTAAAGTCCCTCAAATATAGACACCTCACTCTTTATCTGAAGTCAACCCCCCCACCACACACACACACACACAGAGAGAGAAGTCGTTCTCTCCCCCAAACACCAACACACGAGCACATTAACACCCCTCTCTCTTGTAAAGTCCGGACCCCAACATAGGTCTCTATCACTTTGTCTCCCGGGCATGCACACATCTCTTCCCTCACTCTAGGTCTCCCGCTATCTCTCTCACCCAAGCACACGCACTATGTAGAGTGTATATTTCCCATACACACAAAACGTCACCCCCAAACGTATATCTCCCTAGTTATGTGGTTCTCGCGCACTCACCTCACACACCACCCCCACTACAAACAAGCACACTTTGTCTCCTTGTGCACCACTCTCCTCTTTCTATCTCTCCCACATGCGGACCCCCCCAGCTCTTTCCCTGTATACATATATGTCGTGATTCTTTGCATAGCTCCCTAATGTATAATCATTCTCGATTTCGCACATTGTTCTCTACACCATCTATTCTAGATATCTCATGAAGCCCCTATCACACACACGATGACTTGCTTCCATTGCGTCTCCGTTCATAGGCCAATTTCGGACAACATCAACATTGTCTCCCTATCTATATGCCATTTATGGACACAAACGACCCCTCTCGCCCCCTCTCTTCCTCTCTCTCTCTCCGTCGCTAGCTCTCTCTTTCTCTCGCTCTCACACCCCTCTCCCACACACACACTCGATGTCTCTTCCAAATAGTCTGCTCCCCCCGCCCGCACCTGTGCTATCTCGCTACTACACATGTCACACCATCCCCCCTTCCCTTATACTAGGTTTACATCATCAGTGGTCTCTCTACTCCACATACACTCTTTGTCTCTCACACACAAATGCGTGCACAAACACACACAGACACGCAAAAACACCCATTTACCTGGATCCTCATCTCTCCTCATGTCCGCATGTGTATCTCACACACTCACTCTCTAATTATGTATATGTGTCTCCACGTTAGACAACACAAAGCCCCATGTACATGTCTCTCGCTATCCTCCACACACATAGACACAAAGAATCTGTTATCATTACCTCAATCTCTAACATATCACACACGCACACACTCTCTCTCTCTCGCAAACACGCTCAACAAGGGTTTCCCCGTGAATAACTTACCGTCTATTCATGAACAGTCGTGGCAGTACGGCGAACACGAGACGTGAAAAAGAATAAATCTACACATGCTTAGACCACCTAGTATGACTATTATAACTAGAGCAAGCCAAAAAGCGCGCCGCCGTCACCCCATCCTTGTCGGCGACGGGAAAATCTTCGTTTTACACAGTCGAGAAGTCATTGTGCTAAGGCCCCACATGCCGAGGCGTTGAATAGAATGTAGATGCTAGTTTACGGAAGCAAGTATCGATAATACGTTTGTATCTCCATACTTATATTTCTTTTGTTATAAAAAACCGAGTTGGTGATGATGGTACGTGTGCCATCTTGCAATATAGACCGTCCGATCTATATCTGACGGATGGAAATCAAACTAAAAGATACCCGCACCCCTCTCCACATTGGCAGACAAGGCCTTCCCTCGTTCATCCTTATCTCCAACAAACCTCATTGTTGAGCAATTAATAAAGGAAGCCTCTGGAACAAACTGGCGTGGTGGCCGCAGCCGGCGTCGTCAATCCCCATGCCTCCGCTCAGTCCAACCACCAACCACCACCACACCCCACTCCTCTTCACCTTATCTCATATTTCTCGAGATATCATTAGTTTTTACACATGGGATTACTCCCGCAAGGGTCAATCACAACAAGTGTTTTATAAAAAAATGCATCTTGATGTTCCGTGCAATGCACGGATCTTGCTAGTACTCCTACACAAGACTAAGTTGGTGATGCTGGTGTGTCTGCCATCCGTTGTTTCTGACCATTAGATCTACATATAATGATTGTGAGGTAAGTTGTTGCCTTTTCTCACCAACATCCCACTTGTCTACCAATTTGCAGAAAAACCCATAATTAGTATCTTAAAACCAACCACATCCCTCCCTGACCTCACCAAAATAGCCCAAGGAATATATTCTAATTGAAACATAATATATCTCTAGTGACATGTGTATATCAAAATTAGAGTATTTTGTACCAAGTTTGTGGATAAGTATTATTCTAATTATGATTCATTGCAACGGACATGAACATTGCTAGTATTTCCAACCATGCATTTCTTTTCCTAGTATTCCATAGTTTCGAGTTTTCCATCAAGATATTAGTCACTCATGGTTGATATTTACTTTCAATCATGTACACATATGCACTATGTAACTAGCCTTGCTTATTGGCTTCCAAAGCTTAAATTTCACTCCTACTTACAATATGTAGAGTATTTAACAAAAAACTACCACTTTCAACCAGCCCTAGGAGGAATCTATTGTACAAAAAATAGCAAAAACATACCCAAAATTTCTTAATCCACGCCAAAAACTACCTAGTACTCCTACCGATTAGGTTCGTTTTAACCCATTTATGACAGGGTTGGCCCACATGTCCGTGCTGACGAGGCAGCTTAAACCAACACATTTTGTTTGACCGTTGACACAAGGGACCCACATCTGACCTTCTATCCTGTTATTCCCCCTCAAATCATTATTTTTCCTGAACATTACTTCAAACAATACTGATGCGTCTTCGTCGGTATCGCCGATGATGAGCGAGTTGGCCGCCGCTCCGCCGGACGGGCCGGACGCCGCGCTGGCCTCCGCACGGGTTGGCAGGCTGGCCCGAGCGTGACTCATGAGCGAGCAAGCCGCCGCGCTGGCCTTCGCTCGAGCCAGACGGCTGGCCTAAGCGCGGCATGCGCGAGCAAGCCGCCGCACTGCCGTGCCAATCTAGCTAGCAAACCTTGCAGACAAGCAGCTGGACGAAGCTATCTTGGCTAGCTAGCGGCCGCGAGCGCCGGACAGAGCTGGCATCCGGGCTGCCGCAACATGGGCTCCGCACCGCCGGCGGTTTTGACCTCGCCTTCTGCCGGTGGCGGTAGCTGCGTCCCATGGCCGAGGATGACTAGGTGGACGGGCCGGAGGTAGGAGGTCACTCGAGGATTTTTGTTGGTAAGAGCATGTACAATGGTTGATAAGGTAGTCTTATCTTAAGTCTGCCACGTATGCAAGTGGTAGTAGTTTCTTGGCATTTTAGTGGTTTCTTGCATTATTAGAGCAAGTACAATAGAGCTGAGTCAGCGGGCTATAAGAAATAAACTACTACTACATGTTGGCTATAAGATGGGTTGTAGATGACATGGCACTGGCTTATAGCCAGAAGCTGGCTATACTATTAACCATGGTCTTAGGGGTCTCTTGTAAGGAACCATGTACGTACTACTAGCGACAAAAGGCGATTCTAGGTTCCGTTGTACTCCAACGAGTACTACTAGTGGTCGCGGGAGTGTATACCTCGTTTTGTGGGTTCGATCCTGGCTGAACGCACGGCGGCCTTTTAAAAAAATAGTATACTGCTACACTTCGCTGCGAGCCAATATTTTACACGGGTAGTTTGAGTTTTGAAGTCAAACGGACGTGCGGCCCCACAATCTGGGTGCACTGGACAGCCTAGCCACGTGAACGGGTTTTCCTTCCCAGCATCCCGTGGCTCGCGTGCTCGCCCTAGCCGCACCTCGCTTGCAGCTTCCAGCTAGTAGCATATTTAAACTAGCGCCTCCCAATTAAGCCCGAGGAGCCGGAAAAGCCTGGCAGGGCATTGGGAACTGTGCAATATGGCTCTGTACGTAAAGTGCTCTACTACTACTCTGTAGCTTGTGGCGTTGCATGCATGGACTTCACTCCATTATCGGCTCTACTATAAAAGAAATTCCTCTTGACATGTTTTTTTAAATGGAGGCAAAAGCTTTGCTTCATCTCATTCATAAAGAAGGAACTACTAACAAAGTTCGATGAGATCCATTACACCTCCACAAATGGAAGCGAAAATCCTAGTCTCGCTGTATCAAATAACTCAAATGTTCTGCCCCCGCAGTAACCGTCATTGATAAACAGGCTGCTAGTGTGTGCATGAGAGGAGCGGCTGAGTAGGCCAGCTACGTGAGAGGAGCGGCTGAATAGAGCACCGAGAGTACCCACTAGGCCACTACGCAGGTGTACTTCCCCTGCATTGATAGTACAGTGATGGTTCTAGAGAACAGTAGTACCCTCCACTTCCAACTGTAGCTCCTTGGCCCTGAGATTCAAGAGTTCAAAACTGGTGCACTATACAAGACTAGACTAGAAGTACAGTACTCCCTCCTTTCCGGTTTATAGGGCTCATCTCAAAATTTTAGTTTTTCCATTTTATAAGGCTCAATTTGGTTGTTTCCCATCACATGTTCAGATTCCAAGGTGCATTAAATCATTGCATGCAAGTATTAAGAGAAAATTGACCAATGAATGTAATTTATGCATGCATGCAATGCAATTAATGCATTGGTAAACATACTTTTTTAGGAAAACAAGAGCAATAATTTGGTGCTTTTTTGAGGAGTAGTTGAGAAAAGTAGTACTAGTACTGCTACAGTACGAGTACGTACTCCTCCGTCACATAATGTACGACGTTTTCTGACACTAGTTGGCGTGTACAAAAAATGGAAAAAACATACCAAAAATTTCTTAATCCACGCCAAAAACTACTACCTAGTGCCAAAAATTTCTTACTAGTGCTATTATTTACAGTATAATGCAATCCCATAACGTTCCATAATGCTAGTACTACTACTCCATGGTACCAAAAACTACTACCTAGTGCCAAAAATTTCTTACTAGTGCTATTATTTAGAGTAGTAAATAATAGCCTCACCCCTTCGCTGAGGAACGATCTACAGTTGGAAGGGAGGAGGCCCTGCGGTTACTACGCTCTTATCTCCTCGTCGCCAGTTCCCCTCCCCACGAAGAGAAGGCAGTTCGTCGCTGCTCCCATGGATCCGCCAGGCGGTTCTCCTCCTTGTCGGGGCTGGGAGACCTTGGACGACGATTCTCTAGGAGAAATCGCACGCCGCTCCGACGTCCTCACTGCCACAAGACTCGGTGCTTCCTGCACCAACTTTTTCAAGACGCTGCTTAAACAGGCTTGGGAAAAGGCCATGCTTGTTGGTCTTCCATGCATCCTCGAGGAGAAGGTTCTTCTATGGGACAATTCTTCGAACAGTCCACTGCTCCCTGGCCATGGTTGCACGTTGACTCCGCTAGAGTTGACGACGTTGAGAGGTAGTCGGATTTTGTCCGATGAGCAGGTCAGTAATGGAGTTTGATCATGTAGTACTTAGTTATTCCATTTCCATCCCGTAATTTCTCTACTACCCACCGTCTTATATATAGGTCTGGGTCGGTGCCAATGAAGATTGGCTTGCATACCTCCGGCCGGATACCACCATGATTTTGCACAACATCCACATCAGTGCGGCCGTTCCGGTAGACCCCTTCTCCACCATTGGGATCGGCCTTCTGGACTGGCTGGGCAAGAATACGTATGATGATGCCTACATGAGATTGAAGAAGATAGCAATTGTGGACCTGCCGACAAAGCGACACGGCTACGATGATTACTATCTCATCGCGGTGTTCGACATAAGGATTGCCATCAATGCAGGAGGAAGTAACGGCAGAGGCTGGCGCATGTTGGCGGTGGCAGATTTGTACCCCTACACGTTCGAAGACGCGGTGCACCATCTAGGCCGCATCTTTGCGGTGACAAGCCAGGGGACTTGTTTCATCTGGTTGACATCCTACGGTACAAGAGATTACAAACGGAATGCACAAACCATCATTTGCATCCCTAACGGTACTCCATTATTTTGCAGGGACCAGTCATCCCCCGATCAAAATAAGATCGCCGATCCTGGATGTGCATTTGCATCCGCGATTCGGTCTAACCTGGAACCTTGTAGCTGACTTTGGCATATTGGGATCAACTATCTTAGCAGTCGTTACCCATGGTACCACTGATGTGCAACATGGTCACATAATCTACCACGATCGGACCGTCACCATCTACCCAGGTATTCCATTTTTTAACCCTCTCGCCTTCTCTTTCATTGTTGTACTAGTAGTATACTTTGTAGTACTAGTAGGAGTACTTTTTACCTTGGAGGACGCGTATAGCTAGCTAGGCCCTTGAAGGCTTGAACCCACTAGCTGCCACCATTTTTGTTTTTCCATGTCTTACTATCTCATCCATGTAGCCAAGAGTTGCTATATATAATAAGCCGGTTATTTTAACTTCCTCTATACTGGAGTAGTACTATTTGCTACACAGTATTACTGACTGCCACATTTGAGCACAACATTATTATGCATGGACCTTGACTATGTACGTCACCATGTGTCCAGATCTGGGATGCCGCGTGTACCAGATGAACAGCGCCGAGTTTGACCCCCGTGATGCTACGTGGGTGCCGAGGAACACTCTTGGAGAGTACTCGCTTTTCATCGTGGACAGCTACCCCATTGTGAAGCGGATGCCACCTTCCGTGCACGACACGGAAGGCCTGCCGTTCATGAAGCATGGTTGTGTCTTCAGTGTGCACCGCCGGATGAACGACATGCTGGGACACGCTATCCCTGATTTATGCCGCTTCATCTTGGATGAGTCTCCATCGTGTGGAACCGGACTAGAAAGTTGCGACAATGATTCCCGTTGCCCACCGTTATGGATCGTGCCATCCATGAAGAACACCTGGGACTGGAACCTGGAGGAGGACATGTAGCCCATCTATAACGTGTAAGTGGAGTACGGTAATTGTGAATGGTAGCACTGTGAATATATGTAGACTAGTCGTGCACAAATTTATCACATGAGTTGGAGATGAACTTGTGTGGCATACTTGCATTTGTCCTTTAGAATTTATTACTAGTAAATGTGTTATGTCTACGTGCAACTTGTGTCGTTGTTGCACGGGCTCCAACACGCTCTTTGAGAAAAAAAGGTGGCACAGCTTTGGATATACGTGACATGGCGGCATCATACAGTAGCATCATTCACTATAGTTGTACTAGTACACTCCTACTAGGACAACAACTCCTATAAAACCTTGCGCTTGGCTCTTTGCCTCTTTGGGAGGTTCAACAGTTCATACTCATGTGAACCTTGCACTTGGCTCTTCGCCTCTTCGGAAGGTCCGACAATGATGATACTACAATACAATATGCTTCTGGCAATCTGACACCGATTGAACTGTTGCACGTCCACCGCGAGGGCGAGGACGAGGGAGAGGGAGAGGGCGCTGTAGTCAAAACCCTCTCCTCGTCCTACGAACCACCGCGCGCGTGGGCGAGGGAGAGGCGTAGTAAGCAAGCTTCTCCTCGTTCGGCGAGTTGACGGGACACATCAAAGCAGTACTAGTACTAGTAGTAGTAGTCCATACTGCATCCTTTCCGAATAATATGGCTTAATTTGAAATGAGAAAATGCACTGGCGGTCAACGTATGTAACAGTACGCTCTTTACGGTCACTATATATAGTTTTGCGGCGATTAGGGCATGTACAATGGTTGATAAGATAGTCTTATCTTAAGTCTTGCATGTAGTTTAGAGATGACAAAAAACATGTCTATAATGGGTCATCTCTTAGCCTTATCTCCAATAACTAGCTATTCCTAAAAATGTGGTGATACAGATTATGCTAAGAGATTATCTCTTGTCTTCTCTTAAATAAGAGAAGACAAGCCTTTTCTTATCATTTCTCTCTCCTCCACCTCATCATTTATCCTACGTGGCAGTCCTAAGATAGAACCATTGTACATGCCCTTATGCGATCACTAGCTCATCGTAGAGCACCGTATTGCACCCTACTGACCGGCCACATAGTCGACGTGGCACTTTGTTGACTGGTTAAATTGTCACCTGGTTTCTGGGTCCCACCTGTCAGTTGGCAGAGCAAAGAAATCAGTTAAACAAAACTTTACGCAGGCGCGGCATGAGTCCAACCCTTGCGTGCGGACCGCCCTGGCTGTGTATGTGAGTGCATGCACGTGTCCTCCCTTGGTCTTCCAATAAAGAGTGTACTACATGATGTACATCTACACTTCCAATGCGTTTAGCCTTTAATCTACTAAATCGATATTGATTGACTAATGCACCAACTTGTGCTGTAGGTATGGCTACATGTCTATCCTTAATTACAGCATGCAACGGCCTTCATTTAATCTTCTTATCTCAATGGTCGCATGCACACATAAGTCTGCTAGTTTTGGGCGTTAATTATGCCCTGGTCATGGTGTAAATCTCTAAATGTACAGTCTTTCACGGACGTAGGGAGTAGGTTGAGCACTTGAGTGTGAGCATGTGTGTTGCGTCGTGTGCTGTGTGCCGCATGGGTGCGTGAGTGTTGCGTGCGTCCATGTGTACGTGTGAGTGTTGCATGTTGCATGCATGCATGCATGGGGCTTACTCCCTCCCATTGACATGTTCATATTTCAAGCTTCCTCTGTTCCCTCCATATGGTGATACTCCCTCTGTTCCCAAATATAGTACAAAGTTGAGTCATCTATTTTGGAATGGAGGGAGTAGTACGGAGTAAAAGCCTCCCTCTGTTCTCAAATACGGAGTATTTGTCTTTCTACAGATTTCAACAAGTGACTAGGTATGGAGCAAAATGAGTGAAGTGAGCGTAGAGGCATAGGGATACTGTAGAAAGGAAGTCCTCGCGATCCATTTATTCCCCATCTCGGTCAGAGAGAACTATTCAACTAGTCTTCGCAGTGAAGTGACAATACACGCTGCAGCAGATGGGACACGTAATTAATAAGCTGAACCAGCGTGTTGGTGTTACTAAATCAGCCTTTTTAGGGAAGAATCAGCCTTACCCAGTACTGTCGTCATGTTTGCCAGTAGAGCACGCTTCCGCAAATACGCCTACGCACCTCTGTCCTCCATTAACTGACATATGGGCCCTGTTGTGGTAGACCCACATGTCATCGGTGCAACTATTTACACTCCGAAGGACGGTATATCCTGGTAGTAGTACTAGTAGAATTGAGATTGAATGCACTTTCTTCCCCGTCTTCCACTCTTCTTCCTCTTCTCTTCTTCTTCCTCCTCTCTTCCCCATCGTCGGTCGCACACCATTTACCCCCACTCACTGCTCGCCTGCCCGTGCCATCTTCCTTGGTAGCTCGCGCGTACCATATCCCCCCGCTCACTGCTCGGCCACACAAGGAGAAGCTTCTTCGCTCGCCCGCCCGAATCCACTTCCCCGCTGGCTCGCAGGCACCAAAAACCCCAATGGCAGAACCGACTGACACGCAGAGCCGCGATTGGAATTCCCTCCCCGATGTTCTCTTAGAGCAGATCTGTAGTCGTATGGACCTACTCAGCACCGTCCGTCTCGCCGCATGCTCGGTGTCTTTGTACCGTCTACTCGTCTGCAACCGGCCGGCTCTTTTCAAGACACCCTGCTTGCTGATGCCCGATCCTCGCAGGTGGCCCAGACACCGACTTGACGATCCTACGGAGGTTGCCGTGGTGCCCCTCGACATGCTACCACTACCCATCCACCTGCCCTTCATGCGCGGCCACTACTTGGCGGGCATGAAGGCCAACTGGGTCGTCCTCATCCACCAATCTGGTAGTCCATGGCGTCTCGTGGATATCTACACCCAGCGAGAGATCACCCTTCCATCTTTGGATACCGCCGCCATCGAGCCTCGCGGCCCGCCGGACACTCCTGCCTACTATGCATGAGACGCGTCAAGCTTTTGGCTCGACCTCTGTTTGCATAAAGTTGTAATCTGCGAAGTGCCCACACCATCAGAAGACTACATGGATTACAAGCTCATTGCCTTTTTCAACAAGGGATTAGTCCATCTGGAATCCGGTCGCCATACATGGTTATGGCTCGTCATCAATCCTGTTGAGGAAACATTTCTGTCTGATGCTATAGTGCACGATGGCATCGTTTACACGGTCAACGCACAGATTGGCTACCTATACTGGTGGAATCTATCGTCGTGTAATTGTTCTATCTCATCTCATCTTTACCTTATGAATACGACTGCCTGTTCATTTGTTACAAATTTATAATGCATAGCATGTCTATAACCACATCATTGCTATATGTTCCTCTCATTTCCTAGATTTTTATGACCACACATGTTATTGTTAGAGTTGATATGAGAACAATTGGCATCTAATGATTGTTAGAATACATATTATGAGCATAACATCATGATTGCTATATGTTACTCTTGTTTACAAGATTTTTATAACAACGCATGTTATTGCTTAGAGTTGATATGAGAACATTAGTAGTAAGTGCTATGGTAGAATATGAGTAGGCGCTGTCATAGCTGTTTTCCTCTCATTGTTACATGATGTTTGAACCATGACATATTGCTAGAATATGAAAGCCATTGGCTTATTTTTTTAACTTGGGTATGATTATGACCACGGCATTGCAATTCTCTGTCTATGATATGTGTCACTGTTATAATAATCTTAATTCCACACATACTCTGAACATGATTGTTTATTTTTGTCCTTTTGGTCTCCAATTTGAATT
>NC_041384.1:60755871-60762282 GCF_002162155.2 Triticum dicoccoides | reverse complement strand
AGTTAGGTTTCAAGTGCGTACTTTGTTAGTTAAACCTATGTATAAATTGTGACACTAAATACGACTAGTAAGTAGTACAGTAGCAGTACTAGTATACGTCGGTCAAATTATTCATCATGTCCACACATTGAATTGACGTGACAACATGCTGCACGTGAGGTGACACAAGAATCCCGGCGGCGTGTTCAGGTACTCTGGACTTCAGATTTGGAGTAGCACTTATCTGTCGAAATCTTTCATCATTCACTTAAAACAGTCGATTGATCATACATTGAGTACCATATAACTGGAATTATCGATGCAAGTCGAAGAAGGATTGGCCCGTGCTGCCGGCTGGCGTCAAGTTCGATCCCGCGGATCTGGAGGTGATCGAGCACCTTGAGGCCAAAGTGAGTGCTGACAGCATGAGATTTCAGTCTCTCGTCGATTTGTTCATACCAACCATCGACAGCAAGCACGGCATATGTTACACCCAACCTGAGAAACTTCCAGGTAAGACACCGATCGGCCGTCTACTTGCACAAACATATTCCTTTGTTTATAGCTCTATTTTTCTTTTTACACGCAGACCTGGTGAAGCAATTACAATTTGATAGTTAATAAAAAGTGAAACAAGTGACTGCAACATGCCAAAGATGTTATGAAAATACCAACTAGGTACACTAAAACCTGTATTCCACAATACTGCAGGTATCACACTGAGTGGCCGGAAGCATTTCTTCCAGCACAATTCCAGGGCGTTCAAAAGGGGCGCGTGGACGCGTCGCAAGATACAGTCGGAGTGCGGCATGCACGCGATGTGGCACAAGACCGGCAATACCTTGCCGGTGATGGTTAATGGCCGGTAGACGGGCAGCAAAAAAGGTTCTGGTGCTGCACACCAACAAGAACTTCGACCAGCAGAGGACCAACTGGGTGATGCACCAGTACCACCTCGGGGACCTGGAGCAAGAGAAGGAGTGGGAGCTGGTCCTCTGCAAGATTTTCTACCAGATGAACACTAGGGCCAGGAGTAAAAAGATTATAAGTTAGTTTGGTATTGGTAGTTGTACTACCTCGTCGTCCGCAAGTAGGTATTGTTGTTAACGATCTTTTGGTATGAACTTGCATTTGCTTCCAACCATCATGCCGAGGGTCGAGGTGGATATAAAGCTGAATCATTTATTTCGAAACGAATTTTCAGGCACCTGATTTTTGTTTGATGGGTAGCATAAGCACCCGCCATTCGAATTCCCAGTTCTCCAATTTTTTTGAAACAAGTGCATGCACTTATTATCACGATAAAAAAACAATATCCGTGCTGCATCCCAGTTATCAGTATGTACTTGCAGAATTCTCTCGTTTATTGAGCACGTATATTGTTTTTTCAAGTCGAGCAAGTTTCAACTGGGCTGTAGATTGCCCAGGGTTGTTTTGTTTTTAACAGGCCCAGCCCATGATGACAATGGGGCACAAAGATCCAGCAGGTATCTACTGGCCTCTGGCCCGCCAGCATTAGTTATATTTTGTCTTACAACATCCGCAGGCAGTTCTTTTACTGAATCAAACACACAACCCAGTTCTATTTTCCTCTTGAAACGCATGTCCTACATCCGTTTTCTAAGCTCTACCTATAGTTTTACTAGTTCATATACACGTATCATTATATTGAAAACACATAAAATTCCCTTTTCATATTTACATCCTTATTTTTGTTGTTTTTTCCCACCCAGCGCTGATTTTTTTACCACTGGTTTTCCCTTAAACCAACTAAATTTGTCCCACGTCTTATTTGCTTACAAAAACAAAATGATTTTTTGGCAAATCAATAAGTTCTTAAAAAATATTTACCATTTCGGGATAACAACAGTTCGGACTCCACCGAAATATGCAGAATAAGGTTGGACTTTTTGACCGTGGTCCTAGGCGGAAAATGGGCTGTAATAAATTACTTAAGAATTAGCAAATGGGCTGCAAATTATAAAAAATAGCAAATGGGCTTTATGTTGTCTGCCACAGATTTGGAGGCTGACTTGTGGGCCTACTAAGTTCATGTGTACACAAGGTTTCTCAAAAAAGAAACTTAGTCAACAATCGACTCTACCAGCGTCAGACCGCTAGATGTCAATCTAACGGCAATCCTGCTTCTTCAGTCTCTGATCCTCCTGCCCCATCCGCCCAAACCAGCGCCGTCGGAACCGCCTGCTCCGCCTCCCGTGGCCGGAAGTGCTGCCGGAAGGCCTCATGGCCCCATCATACTCGCATCCATGGCCTGTCTATCTCTCTACTCACCCACACCTCCTGTTATTTTCCAGCGACGGCAGCCGAACGAGTCAACCCTCGTACTCTCCACCGCTTGGGCAGCCACTGTCGTGTCTTCCCCGGCTCCGTGTCGTTCCCTTCGTAGGCCTCGCCGTCGTCCACCGCCCTGGTGCTCTCGGCGCGGCGTGGTCAACGATGTCCATCCAACGGCCGTAGTGCTTCTTCAACCTCTGGTCTTCTTGCCCCAGCCGTCCAAAGCAGCGCCGGTCATGCCGCATGCTCCTGCCTTCCGTGGCCGGCTGTGCTGCCGCAGAGGCCTCACCGTCCCCATACTACTCCCACCACTGGCCAGGCCATCCCTCCACTCACCCACTCCCCCTATTATTCTGCTGCGACGGCAGCCTCACACCGCAGCCGAACCAGTGAACCCTCGTACTCCTCTCCACGTGGGCATCCACTGCCGCATCTTCCCTGGCTCCGCGTTGTCCCCTTCCTAGGCCTCGCTGTCGTCCACCGCCTTGGTGCTCTCGGCGCGGCGTTGTCAACATGGTTAATGACATTCCATCGGAAGAGTACTGTACGTGGAGAGGCTGACAGCTGGGTCCACGGCCACAGCCCAGTTTTTTTGTGGTTTGCCAAGTAAGTCGCTTTGTCAGGCCTGTTGGTCTGCAAATCTTTCAAGACGAGGAGAGCTTTCATTCGGCTGGCCGAGAAAATGGCCCATCAGTAATGAGAAATGGGTTGTACATTTTTAAAACACATCAAACCGGCAATTAGTTTCAAATATCTTTTTTTCATTTCGAGATTTGAAATTACATTAATTTTTATGCGTGGAGAATTTGTTGGATTTTATATTGATACACATTTATTTTTTAAATCAGTTTGAATGTGAGTCGAAATTTCGGGATTAAAAATAGTTCGGACCGCACCGAAATATGCAAAATTTCATATAATTTTTTAACCGTGGCCACAATATGGGCTGTAATGCTAACAAAAAGAATATGGGCTCAAAAAAACCTTAAATAATTAGCAAATGGGCTGTAAATTATTAGAAATAATGGCAGATGGGTCGTATGCTGTTTTTCACAGATTTGAGGCTTTCCTAAAAAAAGGTTGACGCACAAGCAGTGACTGTTGGGTGGCCATCCAACGGCTGTCGTGCTTCTTCAATCTCTGCTCTTCCTGCTCCAGCCGCTCAAACAGGCGCCGGCGGGACTGCCTGCTCCCTCCTCCCCGTGGCAGGCTCTGCTGCCGCGCAGGCCTCACCGCCCCACCGTACTCCCATCGCTGGCCTAGCCATCCCTCTACTCACCCACACCTGCTGTTATTCTCCGGCGACGGCAGATGAACCAGTAAACCCTCGTACAGTCGTACTCCCCTCCGCGTGGGAAACAAAAACAACGGTCGAGTCTTCCCTGCCTCTGTGTCGTTCCCTTCCTAGGCCTCGCCGTCATCCACCGCCCTGGTGCTCTTGGCGTGGCGTGGTCAGCGTGGTCAACGACCGACATGCATCTGAAGTGGATTGTACGTGGAGAGGCTGACAGCTGGGTCCACGGCCGCACGTAAGGAAATGCCTCCTTATTACGCGCAAAATAATGATTTCCTCCACCTGACATCTGGGACCCACCGAAACGGCCTCTGTATTTCGTGAAAAAAATGTTACCGCCGCTGACAGCTCGGACCCGCCAGCTATATCTTCGCATTCAAGGAAGTGCCTCCTTATTACGCACAAAAAAATGAATACTCCCCTGCTAGCTGGGACCTAGTATAGTGGGCCTACTAAGTTGACGGGGATGAAGGGCTTTGTCAACTTAGTCAATATGCACGATTCTAGCTCGACTAACCGTACGATGTCCATCCAACGGCCGTAGTGCTTCTTCAACCTCTGGTCTTCTTGCTCCAGGGGCCCAAAGCAGCGCCGGTCGTGCCGCCTGCTCCTGCCTCCCGTGGTCGGCTGTGCTGCCGCGGAGGCCTCACCACCCCCATACTACTCCCACCGCTGGCCAGGCCATCCCTCCACTCCACTCACCCACACCCCCTGTTATTCTGCGGCGACGACAGTGCAGCCAAACCAATGAACCCTCGTACTCCTCTCCGCGTGGGCATCCACTGCCGCGTCTTCCCCGGCTCCGCATCGTCCCCTTCCTAGGCCTCACCGTCGTCCACCGCCATGGTGCTGTCAGCGCGGCGTGGTCAATGTGGTCAACGACCGAATTCCATCGGAAGAATACTGTACGTGGAGAGGCTGACAGTTGGGTCCACGGCAGCCGCAAGGAAGTGTCTCCTTATTCCGCGGAAAATAATTATTCCTACACCTGACAGCAGGGACCCACCGGACGCCCACCAGTATATCGCGAAAAAAACGTTTGCCCCTGACTGCTGGGACCCACCCGACGGGCCACCGTATTTTGCAAAAAAAAAACGTTCCCCCTGCTGTCAGCTCGGACCCACCGGAAGTGCCTCCTTATTACGCACAAAAAAATGAATACCCCCTGCTAGCTAGGACCCACCTTGGTGGGAGGCTGACTTGTGGGCCTACTAAGTTGACGGAGGGCTTTGCCAACTTAGTCAATATGCACGATTCTAGCTCCATTGACCGTACGATATCCATCCAACGGCCGTAGTGCTTCTTCAACCTCTGGTCTTCTTGCTCCAGCCGCCCAAAGCAGCGCCGGTCGTGCCGCATGCTCCTGCCTCCCATGGCCGGCTGTGCTGCCGCGGAGGCCTCACCGCCCCCGACTATTCCCATCGCTAGCCAGGCCCTGCGGCGACAGCAGCCTCACACCACAGTCGAACCAGTGAACCCTCGTACTCCTCTTCGCGCGCGCGGGCTTCCACTGTCGCGTCTTCCCTGGCTCCCCATCGTCCCCTTCCTAGGCCTCGCCATCGTCCACCGCCCTGGTGCTCTCGGTGCGGCTGGTAAACATGGTCAAGGAACGACTTCCATCGGACATGGACTATACATGGAGAGGCTGACAGCTGGGTCCACGGCCGCAGCAAGGAAGTGCCTCCTTATTAT
Organism: Triticum dicoccoides; assembly: GCF_002162155.2. Lineage (NCBI taxonomy): Eukaryota > Viridiplantae > Streptophyta > Magnoliopsida > Poales > Poaceae > Triticum > Triticum dicoccoides. Next base: position 60,757,022 of record NC_041384.1, on the reverse strand, counting down.
GTGCAAACTAATTATTCCTCCACCTGATAGCGGGGACCCACCGGACGGGCCACCGTATTTCGCCCCCTGGCTGCTGCGACCCACCAGCTACATCTTCGCAGGCAAGGAAGTGCCTGACAATCGGGACCCACCTGGTCGAAGCGTACGTAGCATTGTCATTCTGGTCCCGAACGTGTACGTATATATATACTGGTGGATGTAGAGGCGCGCACTTGTCGTAGTAGAGGCGGCCAGGGTGCAAGAAAGAAAATACGGCCACGTATGTGTACATACGGGTGGGGTCTCAAACGCCTACTCGCGCATACGTACGGCGAGGGCTCGTGTACATGGCTGGGTCGAAACGGAGAAACAGCATCGTCGTCGTGTTCATGGGTCAGAATGGAATTCATGGTCGTGTTCATTGGGAGGGCTTGGATGGAAGAGGCGATGGAAACGAGGCCTGGCGTACCGCATAACGGAGGAAACGGACCTCCTACGGTCGAAACGGGGGTCCTGTTGATCGGGAGGGGTGTGGCGTACCGCAAAACGGAGGAAACGGACCTCCTACGGTCGAAACAGGGGTCCTGTTGATCGCGAGGGGTGTGGCATACCGAAAACGGAGGAAACGGACCTCCTACGATCGAAACGGGGGTCCTGTTGATCGGGAGGGGTGTGGCGTACAACAAAACAGAGGAAACGAACCTCCTACGGTCAAAACGGGGTCCTGTTGATCGGGAGGGGTGTGGTGTACCGCAAAATGGAGGAAACGGACTTGTGTTGGAGCGCTACGGTCGAAACGGGGGTCCTGTTCATCGGGAGGGGTGTGGCATACCGCAAAACGGGACTCCACGGGATACTGTTCATCTTCACCGTCGACCCCCTCCAGCCTCCATGAGCTACTGTTCATCCACCGTCGACCTCCTCCAGCCTCCACGGGCTCCTGTTCATCCAGCCTCCACCGCGCGCTACTCCACCGGCTACTGTTCAACCACCCCTCCACCGTCTAGTGTTCATCCAGCCCTCCACACCACGGGGTCCTATTCAACCACCCCTCCACGGGCACCCCTCCACGGTCTACTATTCATCCTGCCCTCCACGGGGTGGTCCTATTCATTCAGCCCTCCACGGGGTCCTGTTCATCCAGCCCCAACCGGCTCGATCAATCGGGGTCC
>NC_041384.1:60728601-60755636 GCF_002162155.2 Triticum dicoccoides | reverse complement strand
CGGCTTCAGTTAGCAGCAGTAGCCAAGGAATCGCTCGATCGGGTTCAATTAACAGCCATCGATCGATCTCTCAGGTTCAGTAACGCGTAGCCTGCACACTACAAGAAATATGTCAACTTATGACCTTCTGTCAGTGACCCTCGAAGAATTGGTCATAAATTTATGACCATTTTAGACCAATTGGTCAAAAGCTGTTCAGGGGGTCCAAACCCTAAACCATTGCGACCATTTTGGTCAGAAAGGTCATAATTTCCTTACACGAAATGGTCACAAAGCAAACAGTGCTAGTCCGCTGCCTTATTTCTAGTTGTTAATGACCAATATAGATGGTCATAGCCTTGTAGATTGTGGTGGGTTGTGATGACTAGGCGCCATCTCATCAGTTTTGCCTATGTGTCATGTCCATATGTGGCAGTTTTTGCCCTAGGTTGTGAAGCAACCTATATTTCTATCATTCCCAAAATTCCCAAAAAAATCTCATAAATTATTTGGGGCATATCTTCATCAAATATGTAAAAATCCTTCCTTGCCTAGTTCAAAACTAATTCAAAAATATTCATTTTCCTATTCTATTCACAATAACACTTTATGAAGGAAGTGCTATTTATATATTCTTGATTGCCCTCGGAATTTTTGGGCACTCTTTCCTATCCAAATTATTACCGCATGACAAAATTCAGCTCCATTTGCCTAGCAAATCTTCCTCGGAAAATTTCCAAAGTTTTTGTCCACCTAGAAGCATTGTGAAGGAAGTACCTTTTTTATATCTCTAAATGACATGACATTTATACAGTTCCTTCATATGCCAAAATTATCAACCTCCTCCAAATTGCAGCTCAGTCAAATCATCTATGTGAGCCCAGGTTCAATTTATATTTTATGGCCAAATTGGCACATTGCAAAGCAAGTGTTATATAGACCCCTCCTATTACCCTCAAACTTTTCGGGCACTCTTCCATACCCAAATCATTGCCACATGATAATATTCAGCTCAATTTTCCTAGTAAATCTTTCTCGGGAAATTTCCAAAGTTTCTACCTCGAGAGAAGCTTTGTGAAGTAAGTACTAGCTAGGCTTACCCAAATGATCTGAAAATTTACCAGCGCGTGACCATACCTAAGTAACTTACCTACACCAATTTTGAGCTCATTTCATTCATCCAATCTCTCTCACTAGTTTTCCCAAGTTTCTGTCCATAGAAGAGAATTGTGAAGGAAGTACTACTTTGGCATGTCCAAATGGTATCAATTTTCTACAATGCTTTCCTATGCCCAAATAACCATCCTCCACAAAATTTCAGCTCACTCCATTCATTATTTTGAGCCCAGCTTCAACATTCATATTTTTGTCCAGCGTGGTACTTTGCAAAGCAAGTACCACCTAGGATCCTCCTTTTGAGCTAAAAATTTGTGAAGACATTCTCCTTAGTAGATGATCATCCTCAGCCAAAACTCATGCCCATTGGCCATGTGCATTTACCGTACCGCTAATCAAACACTTGGCTGCTAATTCATGTTTGAGCATCAATCGGTCTCCTCGTGAGAATCTTATGTTGTAATTTTCTTCCTAGCACCAACCTGGGGAGTGCCCAACCCACTAGACATGCCTAGGCCGTCCAGAACACATGGCAACATTACGGTCACGCGGTGACCATGCGACGGGCATGCGAGTTTACACGCTCTAGAGTTGGGGCCCTCGGCCACCGCCCAAACCTCGACGTATCGCCACCAAACCATGTATTTATGATTAAATAGTTCCTTATGTAACTAGAAATGTTTTTGGAAAAAATAAATAGCAAACTATGAGGCAGCGGTAGTTCAAATTTGACCCGCTTCCAGCTGAATCGGCGGAAATTTGTCTTTTTCACGAGAGGTGGATCAAAAAAATTTACACCCAACCATTTTGTCAATTGTGCATTAAATATGGCCTAGTATTTTATAAAAATGATTTGGTCCAATTTTGCAACAATTATTTGGTAGTTCCTTCACAAAAAACCTCCTTTCAGGCACTCGAAAAATGGAAAATGGTTTTTTCGTCCAACGAAAATGAAAACTTCCTTAGGCAACATTGTTTGCCATTCTAATATGCACCCTTGTGCATAATATGAGATCATTTGAACAAACTATGCCATGGATGTGGCCATAAGATTGATCATTTGGCTTGAAAGCCATTGATCTCCACACGTGATAGCTCGTTTCTGAGAACACTTTTTAAAAATAATTGCCGTATTACAAGTTTATTATTTTTCCTAGGAACTTGGCCACATATAATGACACAATGCAAAGGTTTCCCAATTTTTTGATTTTTTTTGAATTTTTTATGCATGTTTCAAAATGCGGTCAAAACGGCGGGAATGACCGTTCCTAGCTAGTGGTTGAATCTTGGAATTTTTTTGGTGTTTCTATGATTAAATAGGTACTTATGTAACTAGAAATGATTTTTGGAAAAAAAATAGCAAACTATGAGGCAGCTGCAGTTCAAATTTGACCCGCTTCCTGCTGAATCGGCGGGAATTTGTCTTTTTCAATAGAGGTGGATCAAAAAATTTGACACCCAACCATTTTGTCAATTGTGCATTAAATATGGCCTAGTATTTTAGAAAATTGATTTGGTCCAATTTTGCAACAAATATGGTAGGTCCTTCACAAAAAAACTTGTTTCAGGCACTCGGAAAATGGAAAATGAATTTTCCGTGCAAAGAAAATGAAAACTCCCTTAGGCAACATTGTTTGGAATTCCAAGATGCACCCTTGTGCACAATAAGACATCATTTGAGAAAACTATGCCATGAATGTGGCCATAAGATTAATCATTTGGCTTGAAAGCCATGAATCTTCACGCATAATAGCTCATTTTGGAGAACACTTTTTTAAAATAATTTCCATATTAAAAGTTTATTATTTTTCCTGGAAACTTGGTCACATATGATGACACAATCCGAAGGTTTTCCAATTTTTTGTTTTTTTTGAATTTTTTATGCCCGTTTCAAAATGCGGTCAAAACGGAGGGAATGACCGTTCCTAGCTAGTGGTTGAATCTTGGAATTTTTTTGGTGTTTCTATGATTAAATAGATACTCATGTACCTACAAATGATTTTTGAAAAAATAATAAGCAAACTACGAGGCAGCTGTAGTTGAAATTTTACCCGCTTCCTACTAAATCGACAGAAATTTGTCTTTTTCACGAGAGGTGGATCAAAACTTTTTACACCCAACCACTTGGTCAATTGTGCATTAAATATGTCCTAGAATTTTAGAAAATTGATTAGGTCCAATTTTGCAATAAATATATGGTAGGTCCTTCACAAAAAAACCTCTTTTCGGCCACTCAAAAAATGGAAAATGAATTTTCCATGCAAAGAAAATGAAAACTCCCTTAGGAAACATTGTTTGGAATTCGAAGATGCACCATTGTTCACAATATGAGATTATTTGATTAACTATGCCATGAATGTGGCCATAAGATTGATCATTTGGCTTGAAAGCCATGAATCTTCATGCATGATAGCTCATTTTTTAGAGCACTTTTTTAAAATAATTGTCGTATTACAAGTCTATTATTTTTCCTGGAAACTTGGTCACATATCATGACACAATGCGAAGGTTTTCCAATTTTTTGAATTTTTTATGCCCATTTCAAAATGCGGTCAAAACGGCGAGGCATGACCGTTCCTAGCTAGTGGTTGAATCTTGGAAAACTTTTAATGTTTCTCTGATTAAATAGATACTTATGTACCTATAAATGATTTTTGGAAAAAATAAAAAGCAAACTACGAGGCAGCTGCAGTTCAAATTTTACCCGCTTCGTGCTGAATCGGCAGAAAATCGTCTTTTTTCACGAGAGGTGGATCAAATATTTTGACACCAAACCATTTGGTCAATTGTGCATTAAATATGGCCTAGTATTTTAGAAAAATGATTTGGTACAATTTTGGAAAAAATATTTGTTAGGTTCTTCACAAAAAACCCTTTTTGTGCACTCGGAAAATGAAAAATGATTTTTTTTGTGCAAAGAAAATGGAACCCCCCAAATCAACATTGTTTGTCATCCCAAGATACACACATGTGCACTATATTGATTCATTTTAATAAACTATAAGGCTGTGTTTGATAGTAAAGTACTAAAAAACCAAAGTATTAAAAACTGTAGTATTCTTTAAAACCATGGTATTTGAAAAAACCGTAGCACTCTTTAAATACGTAGAAAATGCAGAGGTATCAAACGGGGCCTAAGTGGTTAATATGTTGAATGTTTGCCCTGAATAAGAGGATAAAAACTATAAGAAAAAACAACATATTTTTTTACATACCTTAATTCTTATTGGTGGAATCAGCTAAGGCATGGATCGATGACATGGCGTAAATCCGTCCATCCACCCGTCCATCCAACCATCCCGAGCCAGCCACCCCACGACCCCAGACCAACCGTGACCTAATCTATCCATTCCTTTCCCACCCCGGGATCTCTCCTCTCCTCTCCTCCACATCCGCCGCACCCACCTACCCATCACCCGCTGCTGCCTACCTCCACTCCACCGGTGACATCCGCCCTCTGCCCCCGATCCTCTCCACCTCCCCTCACCTTCTATCCCACAGCGGGCCCCTAGATCGAGGAGGCGGGCGCCGTCAGATCCGCCATGCCCACAGCTCTCTCTGCCCCACCCCAAACCCTACCCACAACCGCCACCGTGCTCCATCACCAGCGACCTTGCCGCCGCCGCCCCTATCCCCTCGCCCTATCTCCATATCCGCGACGCCGAGCCGGACGGGAGGAGCCACCGCCCCGCAGCACGCTCACGCCAGTACGTACAGGCGGTGCCCCCGCCGGATCTGAACAAGAACACCGAGTGGTTCATGTACCTAGCATTCCTAGATCCATCCGCCCCATCCTCTGCTCACCCTATCTCCCTCGGTGTTGGGGCATCCAGATCGAGCAGGTCAGGTGCCGGCGCTCCACGATCTCCATGTGATGCGCCGGCGAGGCGACGGTGATGCTTGTGGTGGACGCCTCCGTCGTCTTCCACCGACACATAGCCAGCTCGTGCTCACTGTGTTTGACCGCCAGCTCGTGCTCACTGTGTTTGACCACCAGCTCGTGCTCTACTGCGACGAGTACCGATGCCCACACAGGTATGACCTGCGTGCCCCCCATGACCTTGCACCAGTGCTATGTGCGTGAGCGCGCGCTTGCTGCAATGTCGGGTGCGGTGGTGTGCTGCAAACTTGCGATGGGGGCGGCCAGGTGGTGCGTGGTCGTGTGTGTGGCGATATATGGAGCTCCAGAGATTCCTATTGGATTGCCGAGACTTGGTCTTGGTTCTACCGTTGGCGTGTTGTCTTTGCTCTAATCTGGTTAAAACTGTGTGATTAGACTAGTAGCATCAGCTCTTTATCTGGAAAAAGAATACTATCAAGTCCTTAGCTAGCTAGCTAACTAGTACAAGCTGCAACCCAATAGGAACAGTAGCTTTCATGCACACATCTAGCTAGCTAATTAGTAATTACACTACTAGTATTCAGAAACAACTTCACTTTGAAACTCTGAATCACTTCTCCCTGACAGACACTTCACCAAAATGTATCCTGTTCCAAACTCTTATTTGTATCATTATTTACCGAATGTTATTTTATTATTTTTGTTGAACTAATCTTGTTTGAATCATCCCTCTTCTGTAGGTCTTTATGAAGCTTTGGAACTGAGGGACGGTGGATCTGACAACTTGGGAAAGGGTGTTTCCAAGGTTCCATTTGAGCGAATTTTATATTAGCATGAATAACGAATTCCCGGGCTACAGTCTTAAGTAATTCTGTTACCTAGTTAGTGTTTGGAAGCAGTTGGAGTGAATGTGAGAAAAGTTGAACAGCTTACACATTTTCCTAAAATGGTATAGCTTAATTTGTTTTTTAGCTACTGCAGCATTTCTTGAAATGATTTTTATTCTAAGCATTTTTGTCATACTCAATAAGCTAGTTCCTGAATCAAATTTGATAACGAAATGTTTCTGTAGCAAGCTATAGTTAATTAGTTGGCAAGTGTGATGTCCATTCACGCCTCCTCCGTTTTTTGCAGGTCTGGCAGCACCGCCGTGTCGACGACGAAGGTGGTGACCGCGGCAGCGAGCGGTACGAGTTGGTGGCTGCGGGACTCAACGGCACGGCTCATATATGCGCGAGCTAGGCATTACTTTGAGTTCATATATGTGCTTGTCACTCCATAGGTTATAGTGATTCCTTCTGTTTCCTTATATGTTCTTGTAGTTTGGTTGCTTTCCTGTTCATGCATGTTCGTACAGCTATATATAGTTATGCTGTGAATCTGTCATGCATGTATTGAAATGCAGGAAATGTTTAATACATGTTCACTCTCAGTTGGGATATTGAATTGTAAATAGTTATGTGATTCATGTCTGCTTCTTATCTTATTAAGTGATTATCTTTATGTCCTTGCTACCAGTAGGATGGTTAATAGCTTGTTTTGTAGTTCTCTACTTTATGCAAATAGCTTCTTATAAGGCAATATAATTGGTTATTTTGTGCTGCTGGCCTAATTAAACATGATCAGTATGTATACTTGTTTGAGATAGACATTTCATGCATGTTTATGAGGTACGAATTCTACAGATGTCACAAAATATTGGTGGCAAAGTGTCTTCTTATCTTTATATTTACTTAGCTAAAATCTTAGAGTAACAATAACTGTACTTGACAAGTAAATATTAGCATCTTAAATGATCATCTTAAATGATTAGCTAAAATGGTGTAGGAGTAGTAGAAACTTCATGGTTGATCCTGATTGCTGAACATGGGAGATGCATCTTCTTTTGCATATCAATTACATAGTAGTACTATATAATGCTTGCCGATGTGGTACATTCAATACTGGTAGCACTGGCCATTAATTACACTGGCCATTTTACGCCAGGCTTTAGATTCTGCCGAGCCAGATCCGTTGACCCGCGGTTTGATTCGTGGCGTGCGAGATTTGTTCCTGGGCTGACATGGTGTGTTTTCCGGTGTGATTTTCGCAGGCCTTCGACAAGATCAGTACGGTGCCGATGGAGGCCCTCGCCGCCGGTGCCGATGTGTCCATGATTGGGTAGTTTGGTGTTGGCTTCTACTCTGCCTACCTTGTTGCCGAGAGGGTTATCGTCACCATGAAGCACAACAACGACGGGCAGTACGTGTGGGAGTCCCAGGCCGATAGCTCCTTCACCGTCACTCATGATACGTTTGGGGAGCAGCTCGGCAGGGGTACCAAGATGGTCCTCTACCTCAAGGACGACTAGGTATGCAGTCCAATCCTCCTATACTATGATGGCTTACTCTTCATGTCTTGATGTGGTTCTCTGCTTAGTGTAGTTGTATTAGACTCACTATGAGATGTCCACTCTTGTTTTGTTAAAAAACATGAACTGTTAAGTCATCTATTCATGGCCGTTGCTTTTGTTCAGTATATATGTGTGCTTTCTGATTTGTATGCGTAGGTGGTTATAGGTTGCTGTTATGAATATAAATATTAACAAGTGCTCATGCATGCCAGTATACTAGAGCTAGTTGTATGTGCTCATTACCTTCCTGTTGTCACTTTGTCAGCATCAATCCAATCCAACCCAGCCCAATGGATCTAACCTGCTCGTTTAGTTCTCGCCATCGGTGGTAGCCAACAACTAACCGATCTTAGCTGGTGCCGGCTGTTTGGCATCCTATGTATTTTTTGCTGCTAGTCTCAGAAATAATGCATAAATGGCATCAAAACTGCTTCATGCTATCTCTCGGGCAAAGTAGATGCTAGTTTGGTTACTATTTGTACATCATCAGGTCAACTTGATGCAAGTCTCTATTTTTTGTTTGTCTCTCTTTGACATATTGCTTTTTCTTTTTGAATGTGCAGGTTATTTGGATCATCTTTTGTTGCGGGGAACCTGTTAGATAAAGTTTATGTGATTTGAACCTGCAAGATATAGTTTTGTATAATGTTGTGTGAGATAAAAGTTATGTACTTGTGAACATAGGAGATAAGTTATTGATATGTGTTGGTCTGTCTAATGTTATGCGAGATAAAGTTGTGTGAGAAAGTTTTCTATACTTGTGTTATTACTGTGGGAAAGAAGTACTGTTACTATACTGATTTGAGAATATTGGCTGTAAATAAAAGAGGGCTTGGCCCACTATTGGATTATAAAAAGGCCATGTCCAGAATTTATATTGCACTCAATACTTGGGCTCTAAAAAGGCCACGGCCCAAACTATGTTGGACTTGTTTCTAAAAAGAGCAATATAAATTTCAGATTCTAAAAGGGTTGAGGCCCCCAAAAAATGGATTGTAAAAGACTGCATCTCAGAAAAAAAAAGTCCTGATTGTTGGGCCAGGCCTATTTAGCTAATCAAAGCACAGGGAAAAAATAAATTAAATGGGCTGAATTAATGGGCTCGGCCCATGTAAAACGCCGAATTGGACTGGGCTGAATCTTGTGCCACGTCAAATTGCCACGTTGGATGCCTACGTGGCCTTGGGAGGTTGCTAGTGACCAAAACGCCACAGTAGACGTATTTTGGTCGTAAACATCTTCGACCATTCCAGAAGAAAGGTCGCTATAGTCAGTTTATGACGGCCAGCTTTTGACCTTATGTTTTTGGTCACAAAAAGGTCACCAATGGAAATTTGTGACCATTCAGTGACCAATAGTGGTGGTCACAAGTTGACATATTTCTTGTAGTGGCAGTGCAATCGCTCGGGTTCAGTTAGAGCCCAACGCCTCGCTCGGGTTCAGTTAGAGCCAACGCCTCGCACACACGCGCGTACATGTACGAGAGAAATGCGCATTGCTCGGCCCCCGACCTCCCACCGTAACTGGGAAATCCCCAAAATTTTCCTCCCCCTCGCTTCTACCACGGTTTTTTACGTCATGGACGGCCTAAAGAATGTCATGCAGTTGCGTCTCCGGCCCGCCCAGGACGAAAAGCCCATTTTCTGTCATGATTTTTTGTCATAGAAGTAGGATCCCACCACATCTATGATGATACCGGGTTTTGTCACCATTATCGTCATAGAAGTGTCATATGTATGACAGAAAAAAATTGTTCGGCCCAAAATGTCACGGATGTGTCTTTTTTTGTAGTGTGTGTAGTAATCTGAACTTTGGCCATACTTCTGTAACTCCAAAAATTCTGAAATATTAGGACAAAATAAAAAGTTTGTATAGCAATAATGTGTAAAAATTTCAGAAACTTTTGACGTTCCAGTAAAAAATGTAAAATCACGCACTACGGCCAAAGTTTCTGTTTTTGCACCGCACCTACCAATAAGCAATCTAATCATCCTAAAGGAAAATCTTGGCACATTATTTTTATAATACAATGGATTTGTACAAGGGGATAATTATTTTTGTTGAAAAGTTTATGTAATTGAGATTCACAAAGTTTCCATGGGCATGAGCAAAGTTCAAGGACGTCCCCCACTTCAACGGTGTTCGTCTTTCTCACTTTCACTTTTCTTTTTGTGAGGTTTAGGTTCCCTGCTATATTTTTTGGTTTTTAAACTTTATAAAAGTACTCAACAGAACAAAGTTACTTTCTAAAACTTCCGGGTTGTCTCCCTAGCAGCGCATTCTTTAAAGCCATTAAGCTAGGCATAAAGTGCTCAAGTAATGAATCCACCCAGATCCCAAGGTATATCAAAGCCAATTTTAATTAACAATGATTTATAATTTAGTAGTGAGCACATAGCAACATATATCATGCAATGACGAAGTCTAACTCTGTTCCTATGCATCGGCATGTCATACAAGAACAATTCATGCACATCAAGTAAAGGCCAATACATAGCATAAGCAATTTCTTGCAATTTTATCGTGTTGGAAACATAAAGAGATGGAGATGTAGTTCCTCTTTCATAATAATTGCAACTAGGAACAGAAAGCACATGCATATTATATTCATCAAAATCATCATGTGCAACGGTAAAAGGCAACCCATCAATGTAATCCTTAATAAGTGCAAACTTCTCCGATATAGTGTAGTTTGGAGAATTCAAAAAGATAATGGGACTATAATGTGCGGGTGCAATAGCAACAATTTCATTCTTAACATAAGGAACTATAGCAAGTTCATCTCCATAAGCATAATTCATATTGGCATCATGGCCACAAGCATAGCAAGCATCAAGTTCATCAAAAAGGGATATTTCAAATGAATCAACAGGATCATGACAATTATCATAGAATTCATCCTTCGGTAAACGTGAAGGGACATTAAACAATGTATGAGTTGAAGAGTTACTCTCATTATAAGGTGGGCACGGGTAGCTAATCCGTTCTTCCTCCATTTGTTCTTCGCTCTCCTCATCATCTTTTTCATCTAATGAGCTCACAATTTCATCAATTTCTTCTTGCATAGACTCCTGCAAAATATTAGTCTCTTCTTGGACAGCGAAGATTTTCTCAATGAACTCATTAACATCGGCATTATATTCATAATTATCATAGCAATATTTATGTATAGCAAATTTTCAGGTCTGTAAACAGCATCATCATAATCTTCATACTTTTCAAAGAAAGATTCAATCTCATAAGCACCCTTAAAAGCAACAAATTCTTCTATTCGTTCCACATCATAGTAATCATATCTACCATTAGCATAAGAAGCTAAGGTTTCATATTCTTTAAATTTGCATGAAAAGGGAAGGTGGGGAGCCTTCATCCTAGAGAAACAAGTATAATCATTCCTCAGGCATAGATCCCGAGCATAGCAATGCAACATATGAATTTGATCCCATAACAGGTTCCCTTTTTTAGTCAAGCGGTAATCCCTTAAGTATCCACATTGATCCAACGTGTCTCCGATTATCAAGTTGAATGGGGTTTTCTCAGGATTATCAAAGTAGTGATTAATATTTTTCACATAACGAGCATCGACAGTTTTAGGAGGTTCCCCATCTCCATGAGTAGCAAGTACAACTAATTATTTTGGTGTTTCGTGTTCCATATCCATAACTAAAGATAAAGAACAACTTAGAACAGAAAATAAAACTAGTTAGTGATAAAGCAAACAAGCACACACAAGAATATACACCCCACGCTATTGCTCCTCGGAAACGGCGCCAGAAAAAGGTCTTGATAATGCACAAGTATAGGGGATTGTTTGTAGCCTTTTTCGATAAAGAAGAGTGTCGAACCCAACGAGGAGCTAAAGGTAGAACAAATATTCCCTCAAGTTCTATCGACCACCGATACAACTCTACGCACACTTAACGTTTGCTTTACCTAAAACAAGAAAAAAATCTAGAAGTACTTTGCGAGAATAAAACTACGAATAAAATTGCAAGACAATAAAAGTAGATAGCTTTTGTCACACTAGAAAGTCATTTGTCCCTAGGTGATCGATAACTAAACCGGTAATCATTGTTGCAATTTTATATGAGGGAGAGGCATGAGATAACATTCTTTCTCTACCTGGATCATATGCACTTATCATTGGAACTCTAGCAAGCATCCGCAACTACCAAAGATCATTAAGGTAAATCCCAACCATAACATTAAGTATCAACTCCTCTTCACTTCCATACGTAATGACCCCCTTACTCGGGTCTATGCTTCTATCACTCATGCCACCCACCATAAGCGAACCATGAACGTATTGCAGAACCCTACAGCGGGGACCCCTCACGTTTGCGCGACACGGAGGGCACCATAGGACAGCACCATAATAAAATACACACTCACACCAACCAAGATCACGATTAGCCCATAGGACAAAACGAATCTACTCAAGCATCATAAGATAGCCATAGATCATTGGGAAATAATATATAGCGTTGAGCACCATGTTTAAGTAGAGATTACAGGTGGTAGAAGAGAGGTTACAACGCTGCATAGAGGGGGGAGAGTTGGTGTTGACGGCGTCAAAGTTGTTGGTGTATATCGTCGTCACAATGATTTCCCCAACGGCGCTCCGGCGCCACCGGGAGAGAGAGGGAGAGAGCCCCCCTCCATCTTCTTCTTCCTTGGCCTCCCCCTAGATGGGAGGAGAGTTCCCCCTCTGGTCCATGGCCTCCATGGTGGCGGAGGGGCGGGAGAAAAGTACGGTCAAGATTGCACTTTCAAATACCATGTTCACGGAAATCGACGTGGAGGCGGGCGAAGAGTAGACACATGTGATCATGGGCGTCGCCAGCTTTGCGGTCGCGTCGGTCGCGCCACTCGCGCGGTTCACGCATGGCTGCAACGACAATGAGGCTAACCCATCCACGGTCGGCGATGTCCACACGGTGGACTCCGGCGATGAAGAGTAGAAGGTGGGACATGGATGTGGCGTCATCTCATGTCCCACATCATATTCTTCCCATCCCACAGTTTCACTTTCTGGGGCTCATGGCTGGTGAGCTTGCCGGACATGGGGAAGATGGGGCATGGAACACAAATGCCTCCATGGCCAATGAATATTTTAGAATAGGTTTAAATAGTGTCAAACACTCTTGTTTAGTTGAAATATGTCAAAAGTGTAATGCATTTGGTCTGGTTAAAATGAAAATCATTCGCTTTGCACGAAAAACGTCCCGTGTGCAAATTCGATTTGAAATGTATGCGAGCATGGTTGGATGGGCAGCTCTCATATCATTGTCTGAGACACGTATGCGGGCAAATATAGTGTCCATTTTAGGTGTACGCATTGGAGATGCCCTAATGCATTTAAAATATATATTACATTCCGATGATATCAATCTTTATAAAGTCACCTATTTTGCTAGAGTCCTAAGATTGGAACCCGGAAGACTAGTATATGATCATGCTTATTAATCGTTTTGAAGATACAAAGCATGTTTGAAAACTCTGAAAATATTTATAGACACACATCCACGATGTAAAACCTTAAAAAGTTTGAGCTCTGTTTATGTGGAAGGGTCGCCGGGACGTACACAAAGGGCATTGCTTGGTGGCGTGGGACCAAGTCTGTTGACCGAAGGAATACGGCGGACTGGGAGTGCTGAACCTGCGCCTACTCAATACGTCTCTCAGATCGCAATGGTCGTGGCTTCCACGGACAGACCCAGGTAGATCATGGGCGGAATTCAACTTACAAGTCTCATCGGACTCAATGGCCATCTACAAAGCAGCCACCAAGTGCACCGTCGGAGGCGGCTCCACAATTCTATTTTGGACAGATTGGTGGCTTCAGGAGGGGCGCATCCAAGATATCATGCCCAGCCTATTCGGTGCGGTCAACAAGACCATAATAAAGTTCAGGACGACGAGTAAAGAAATCTTAGGACAATGGTGGCGTGATGTGACACCCAACATGGCCGCCCAAGCAATGAGAAATGTCTAACAGCTCTCGGGTGCCCCTACACCCTCATGAATCGTAAATTCATATAAAATTGAAAAAAAATCAAAAAAATCTGAAACTTTCAGGGATCAAAGATTATCAAAGGTTTGATGTTCCCGCAAAGTTTCAGCAACAAATAACCTTCGTGGAGCCCTCACCAAAAACAAAACAAAATCACTGCCCAAAAATGTACTTAAACTTTGAACAATGGTTTTGTTTCTTTATTTGAGTTCTCTTCGAATGTTATTTTTAGCTAAAACTTTTTCTTTATTTGAGTGCTCTTCAAAGTTTCAGATTTTTTTTGATTTTTTTTAGTTTGTTTTGAATTTACTGTTCATAGAGGGTGTAGGGGCACCCGGGTGCTGAAAATCCTATCTCCCAAGCAATTCAAGAGTTCCTCAGATTGGTCGATCGACTTTGAAACGTGGAGCTAGTGGATGGAATTGAAGACAAGATTGCCTGGAGCTGGTGGACATCTCTGAACATACACAAAGATGAGAAAGGAAACATGGATGGTGATCACTCTCGTGGCTTGGACCCTATGGAAACACAGGAACGACATTGTCTTCGACGGAGCATTACCCTCTGCGAACATGGTGCTTGATCAGATCGACGCAGAGGGACAAAATTGGAGGGAAACGGCTCTGTTCCGGGAGGCAGGATCACTCCCAGTTAGGATAGATCGGTTGAGTAGTAGCGAGTAGTAAGCTTGCGGTGTCTTTGTTGAACATGTGTACATGTACGTAGGTCTGGGTTTTGTATGCCGCACCTGTAGTGTCTCTCTCCCCCTGTATGTACTTGTATCTTGGGAGACAAGACACCGGTCGCACCCCTTGTACATATATATATATATGTGCCTAATGCACGATCAGGTATTATCGATGCACCAAACCATTCTCTACATGGTATCTATCGCAATTCGCAAGTCGATCCTCTCCCGCTTCCGCCTAACCCTAGCGGCCGCCGCCTCGGGCCGTCACCCCACGTCGCCACCGCCTCCCTGCGCTGCGCCTCCCTTCCCGCACGCACTGTGCCCCGCTAGCTGCCCCGATCCCACTCCTCTGCATGATCCCGCTAGCTGCCGCGATCTGCCGCCCGCTCACTACGCTCCACCCGCTCGCTACGCAGGCCCAGTCGCCAGCCCACTGCATCGCCAAGTCCCTCGCCTCGCCCACTGCATCGCCTGCCGCCCGCTATGCCCGACCCGCCTGCTGCATCGCACGTCGCCTGACCCGCCTGCTGCCCACTCGCACGTAGCCAGCCCCTCCTCCCGTTGCATCGCCTCACTGCCATTCTCGCGTCGCACCGCACCGTCGCGCCACTCCCTTCCCGCACCACTATGACTTCCTCCGGCTCCTCCTCCTCCAACCCCTTCGCCGGGCCGGACTCCGCTGACATCCATGACATCAACATCCACAACCGCGTCCCCGTCGTCCTTGATGCCACCGACGCCGCGTACTTCGCGTGGAAGACGTACTTCTCACTGCTCTTCCGCGAGAACAACCTCGTGGATCACGTTGACAGCTCCGTCGACTCCTGCGCCATGGTGGGCGACTCTGAGTGGACCGCGATCGACGCCACGCTCATCCGGTGGTTCTTCACCACCATCTGGAAGGACCTGTTTCACACGGTCATGAGCGATGGTGATGATGCTCGCGCCGTATGGGTTAAGCTCAACAGCCTCTTCACTGAAAACAAGCTTCAGCGCCGCGGTTTTTTTTTGCAGCAGGAATTTTTTGAGTGTCATCATGATGATCAGTCTATCGACGACTACTGCCGCCTAAAGACGTTGGCGGATGAGCTCCGTGACATTGGCGCCAAGGTTGATGACGACCTCCTCCTCAGCATGCTCACCGTCGGCCTCAACGAGGACTTCGATAACGCCGCCTCCAACCTCTCCCTCATACCGGAACCCTCCTTCCCCAAGTTCGTGGCATACTTGCGGTTGGAGGAGCGCCGAATGAAGGGGATGTCCATCACCTATGGACGAAGCATATCAAGCTCGACATTCACTTCGTCAGGGAGCATGTCGCACTTGGTCGTGTTTGCGTTCTCCATGTGCCCACCGATCAGCAGTTCGCCAATGTCATGACGAAGGGACTACCCACCTCGATGTTTGAGGGCTTTCAGTCCAGTCTCTACGTCACCGGCGACGCTTCAACTGCGGGGGTGTGGAACATGTGTACATGTACGTAGGTCTGGGTTTTGTATGCCGCACCTGTAGTGTCTCTCTCCCCCTGTATGTACTTGTATCTTGGGAGACAAGACACCGATCGCACCCCTTGTACCTATATATATGTGCCTAGTGCACGATCAATTATTCTTGATGCACCAAACCATTCTCTACAGTCTTGGCTCGTACAACCGTGGGTAATGTGGTTGCAAACAATCTGCCATCTTGGCATCTTCTATGTATGATCACGATACGTCTTGCTTGGCGTATCCTTGAAAAAAAGTTAGAGTTCCTAATTCAAACTATAACTACAGAGCCAAAAAAGATAAAAATCTGATGTGAATAGTGTCAAATACTATTAACCTATCACTATTTATAGTCTTTTTTTTAATCTCTAACTGTCGATCGAGTTTTGAGATGATTTTTTGTGGAGTTGTAGACATTTTTTTGGAAAAGGTGCGCCGCCCCAGCCTCTGCATCAGAAAGATGCATACGGCCACATTTATTAAAAGCAAATAGGTCCAACAAAGGTCATGAACTCCGTTACAAACTAGTCCCCAAACAGCTCACAAAGAGCGGATAATAAAAGCCACAGTCGGCATGCAAAATAAAGATAGGAAAACTAATTGCCTATCCTATTACATGGCCGCCATCCAAACCGGCTGAATATAGCCTGAGCTACCATCTCCCATCGGGCAGATCCAGTAACCAAATGCTCCCTGGCCTCTGTCTGAGTGAGTAGCGACCACATACGGATCAACGTAGTAGCTCGGAAGATGACCTGCAAAAAATGAGTATTTGTTGTTCTGTTAAAAACCAAATCATTCCTGCAGTTCCAGACTGCCCATAGTAAAGCACATACTCCTACACGAATGTGTTTAGCTGTTTGGGTCTCTATCCCATCCAGCCACGTCCCAAATAACGTGTTGATATTATTCGGAGGAGTAATATTAAAAGCAATGTGAACAGTCTGCCAAAGAAACTTCGCCATGGGACAATCCAGAAAGAGGTGTTTGATAGTCTCGTCTTGATCACAAAAACTACATCTCTTAGAGCCAGTCCAACTACGCTTTGTCAAATTGTCCTTGGTTAAAATGACTTGTTTATGTACAAACCACATAAACACTTTAACCCTCAGAGGGACTTTGACATTCCAAACATGTTTGGAATAGGGAATAGAGCTAGAATTTATGACATCTAAGTACATTGATTTAACCGTGAACTCTCCATTCCTGGTTAATTTCCAGCTCAACGAATCCGGCCGTTGAGCAAGCTGCACATCCATCAGTCTTCTCACCAGATGGAGCCAGGCTTCCCAACGCGCTCCGGCTAGTGTTCTCCTAAATTGGATATTGAGGGGAGCAGACCTAAGTATGGTTGCAACCAGAGCGTCTCTCCGTTGCACGATGCTATAAAGAGACGGATACTATAGTGCGAGAGGTCTTTCCCCTAGCCATGTATCCTCCCAGAATCTCGTGGAGGTACCGTTTTCGATAATAAACTTTGTTCTGTTGAAAAAGACTAATTTAACCCTCATCAGCCCTTTCCAAAAAGGTGAGTCCGCTGGCCTCACTGTCACTTGTGACAAAGTTTTGGATTGAAGGTACTTGTTACGCAGAATCTACACCCATGTGGCCTCGGACTCTACAGATAACTTGTACAGCCACTTGCTGAGAAGACATCCGTTTTTCACCTCAAGATTTTCGATCCCTAGACCCCCTCGGTCTTTTGGTCGGCAAATAATATCCCATTTAGTGAGTCGATACTTCCTTTTTAAATCATCACTCTGCCAGAAGAAACGGGATCGATAGAAATCCAGTATTTTCCTAACTCCAACTGGTATCTCAAAAAAGACAAAAGAAACATAGGCATGCTCGTGAGAACCGAATTAATAAGAATTAACCGGGCCCCATATGACGTCAGCTTGCCCTTCCAACAGCTTAGTTTCTTCTCAAATCGATCCTCGATACACTTCCATTCTCTATTTGTTAGCTTACGATGGTGAATTGGTATAACCAAATACGTAAAAGGTAAACTCCCAATTTCACAACCGAACAATTGCTCATAGGCCTCTTGTTCTTCTTTGGCTCTTCCAAAGCAGAACAATTCACTCTTGTGAAAGTTAATATTTAATCCAGTCAATTGTTCGAATAAGCATAACACCAGCTTCATGTTTCGCGCTTTAGCCAAGTCATGCTCCATGAAAAGGATAGTATCATCAGCGTACTGTAGGATAGACACCCCTCCATCAACTAGATGAGGTACGAGGGTACCTACTTGGCCAGCATCCTTTGCCCTACCTATTAGAATGGTCAACATGTCAACTACGATGTTGAACAGAATAGGTGACATCGGATCTCCTTGTCTCAGGCCTTTATGTGTCTGGAAATAGTGACCTATGTCATCATTCACTTTGATTCCAACACTCCCTTTTTGTGTAAAAGATTCAACATGGTTTCTCCAAGCCGGGTCGAAACCTTTCATGCGCAAAGCCTGTTGTAGAAACGGACATTTAACTTTATCGTACGCCTTTTCAAAATCCACTTTGAAAACAACCCCATCTAGTTTTTTCGTATGAAGTTCATGGAGTGTCTCATGCAGGACTACAACCCCTTCCAGGATGTTTCTGCCTGGCATGAATGCAGTTTGGGTCGGCTGCACCACAGAGTGCGCAATCTGTGTGAGTCTATTAGTCCCAACCTTGGTAAAAATCTTGAAACTAACATTAAGAAGACAAATAGGCCTGAACTACTCAATTCTCACAGCCTCTGTTTTCTTCGGGAGTAATGTTATTGTTCCAAAATTTAAATGAAACAACTGAAGTTGTCCGGAGAACAGATTGTGGAATATCGGTAACAGATCCCCTTTAATAATATGCCAACACCTCTTATAAAACTCCGCCGGAAATCCATCCGGCCCTGGAGCTTTATTGTTCTTCATCTGTGCAATCGCATCAAACACCTCTTTTTCGAGAATGGTGCAATCAATACCTCATTCTCATCGGCAGTCAACTGAGGCACATCCTCAATTCTCGACTCATCCAAGGACACAAAGTTATCCTCTGGAGGCCCAAAAGCTGCTTGTAATAATTGGTAATATAAATTTTTAGGTTCTCTTGTCCTATGATCGTTCCCTCGTCTTGCTCAAGCTGGAAGATTCTTTTCTTTATGTGCTTGCCATTGGCAATCATATGGAAGAATTGAGTATTGGCGTCCCCTTGGACAACTTTACGAACCTTGGCTCGCAATGCCCATTTCAACTCCTCTTCCCTCAACAACTCTTTCAATCTCATCTCCGCATCAACTTTAGCATGAAGCTCTGAGGAATGCAAAATAGTGGACTCGGCTTTCACATCTAAGGACTGAATAAGTGTAAGGAGTCTCTCCTTTTCAATCTTATAAATCCCACTAAGATGTTTAGCCCATCCTCGCAAGAAACTTCTCAAGTTCCTAATCTTATTCTGCCATCTCTCAATAGGAGATCTTCCTCCTGCATCTTTCGCCCATTCTCTGGCTATCAGATCCAGGAACCCTTCTCTTTCAAACCACGCAAGTTCAAAAGAGAAAGTATTTTTGTTGCCCACATGTGTTGCCTCCCCAGAATCCACTAGCAGAGGTGTGTGGTCTGAGATACCGCGAGATAATGCTTGGACTGTAACCAAGGGGAATTTCTGTTCCCACTCAACGCTTGCTAGGACTCTATCTAGCTTCTCATACGTCGGGTTTTGCAAAGTATTAGCCCACGTGAATTTTAGACCTGAAATCTCTATCTCTCTAAGATCCAAGCTTTCGATGATGGTATTAAACAAAAACGACCACCTAGCGTCAAAATTATCATTGTTCTTTTCATCTCTCCTTCTAATAATGTTGAAATCTCCTCCAACAAAAGTTGGGAGCTTTTCAGATCCGCAAATCCGGACAAGGTCCGCCAAAAAGTTTGGTTTTAGTTTCGGCTGCGCTGCCCCATACACCACAATCAATGCCCAATTAAAGCCATCGACTTTGGATCTTACCCGAAATTTGACGGCAAAGTCACCCATAACCACAGTTCGGACTTCCAGCGTCTCACACTTCACCCCAAGAAGGATTCCCCCTGATCTACCTCTTGGAGGAAGGTAGTGCCAATCAAAATCTACACCGCCGGATAAAGTGTTCAAAAACTAAGGAGAGAAATTGTCCCTTCCCGTCTCGAAAAGTGCAATAAAATCCAGTTTATGTTGAATGGAAGCATCCGCAAGAAACCTTCATTTAGCCAAGTCCAACAGACCTCTGCTATTCTAGAAAATGCCTCTCATAGTTCGTCATGGAATTTTTTGGCAGTACGGACCCTAGCACTCCTACGCACCGCGGATGTTGGACAAATCTTACGCCTCCACTTTCGCTTAGGCTTGTTATACTCGTCCACCTGGTCCTCAGAACCGAGCTCCGCGGCCCTAACCTCTTGTCCCTCTACCGGAGCACTCTCCTCCAGGGGTAACAAGCCATCATCCTCCTCAGTCTCATTGGGTGAAGGGGCAAGATCCGCACACAAAGAATCGAGCACCCTGACTCCCAAAGCATCAATATCAGAATCGTTCATAGGTTTAACCGCAGCTAAATTACGGATCAACTCTAAGGGACGATCCGCTTCTAGGTCGAGAATGTCATTAACAAATTTTGAAATTTCACTATCATTACTACCCAGTGAAACTCCTAACTCATTTGCATTGTGGATGATCTCATCATTAGAAAAATGCAAAATAGAATTGGACATATTGACTGACATACCAGTAGTGACCTCCATGTCATGAAGCTTGGCCGCCCGCATGGCGCACCTCAGCTGTATATCATCAACATACGCCTTGTCCTGAAGGCGAAAGCTCATCCGTCTGCCCTCAGACACAGGATCCGGTATGCCACCAAAAGCGATGACCGCCTCTCTGGTTGCCACGTTGGTGGTAAGGCCACTTGCCCCACCTCCAACGGACGACCCAGTAAAAGCAGTCGGAGAGCCGCCGCCCCCGCCGGCGAGCGCGGGGCCAGTGGGGGCTGGGCCGCCTGCCCAGACTCCACACCAGACGCCCTACGCAGAGGAGAGAGAGCGGGGGCTGCCTGCCCCCGCGCCCCACCCAACCGGACAGTCGGACTCCACTCGGGGCCAGTCGTCAACCCAGCCTGCGTCAGCATGTCAGATGACGCCCCAGGTCCGGCCATCCTGACCATCGCAGAGGGGGAGATAGCTGAGGCCTCCTGCCCGAGCCCCCCTCCCAGAGCAGACCCATCACCACAGGGCGACGCCGCCACCACAACGGTCAGTCCTGACGGAGTCCTCCCAAGCAGCGAGCCAGCAGTAGTGGGGAGGTCACCGGCTGAAGACCGTCCCTCCCAACCGGAGATCCCATAGCCTCAGCAAAGTCCAAAGAAGGCAACGTGTGCTCAAACATATCCTCAGAATCAACCCTGTCGCTCCACAACCTGGGTGGTTGTAGCGACCAGACCTCAAACAGTCTGATCTCTGTGCATAAGTGTCATCCCTGGATTGGTAATGCTGACACACACAGTGCTTGAAGGATTTATAACAGAGTAGCAATCACACACTTATTACATCAAATGTCTCAAAAGAGAACTTATTACAATAAATATGGCTTAAGGCCATCTAATACGATAACAACGGAAGGATTGGAAGATAAAGTGAGTCCATCAACTCCAACGGCATCACTGAGTGAAAGACCACGACCTAAGGCTCCTTACTCATCGTCTGAAAAGTCTGCAACATGATACGTTGTAGCCCAAAAACAGGTCAGCACATGGAATATGCTGGCAATGTAACACAAAAGAGTAATGAACAGAATAATGCTATCACTACATGCATATATGACGGGTGGAGGCTGTAGGGTTAATATATTTTGCGAAAAGCCATTTTTCCCTACTGCAAAGGAATATGTTTTATTTAACTATCATGGTGGTTGATAAACATTGAGAAGGTAAACCCCCTCTCAACCCCAATTAAAAGTAATTAACAATAACCCATCCAATTAAACTAAGAGTGATGAGATCCACATGATAATCCAAAGACTAGATACTCAAGATGTCCATAACCGGGGACACGGCTAATCATGATTAGTTTGTACACTCTGCAGAGGTTTGTGCACTTTTCCCCACAAGACTCAATCTCCTCCGTTGGATTTCACGCACTACATGGTGTTTGAGAAGCGGATGACCGAGACACAGTCTTTCAGAAGCGTTAGCACCTTACGATGGGTAGACCGGTACACCTACTTTCCCCTACATCTGCTAGTCTACCACTGTAAGAGTTCACACAACTTAATCAAATATACTAGAGCCCATAATAGCTTGTGGCTGCACACGGAAGTTTCCAGTATGAATAATCTTATGATCCCTTTGAGCCTGGGTGGCAGTCCATAGGAGAATCACACGGTACCCCAGGATTTCCAAAAATACAGGCAATCACTGGAAACCCAGGTGCCTCAATCCACCCAGATGTGTATTAAAGTTGCCACCTTAAGTTGAACCATTAATTAACAATCTCACATCTGTCATGGAATACACTCAAACCCAATCCACGTCTACAAGCATAGCATGGCAATATAAGCATAGCGTAGAAGTAACTCCCAAGGTTTGGTAATAACAGGTGAATAGGTACTACCTCAACTACTTCCTAACCCACAATTTAATTCAGATCCTAACCATGCAATTGTTTGAGGAATGATCTAATCACTACTAGGAAAAGGGCTATAGATAGGATTGATACTAATGGCGCACCATGGAAGCAGTGCGCCACTACTATATACTAATGGCGCACCGGTTGGTGATGCGCCATTAGTGTGGAAGACACTAATGGCGCACCAGAAACAGGGTGCGCCACTAGTATTAATTTTTTTTCCATTTTTCCATACAAACTAATGGCGCATCAGGTCGAAGTGCGCCATTACTAGTTCTAACTAGTAATGGCGCACCAGGCAGACAGTGCGCCATTATTGTAAAAAAATTATTCTTTTTTTTGCAAAACTACTAACGGCGCACCGTTTCACAGTGCGCCATTACTAGTTTAAACTAGTAATTGCGCACTATTACCCGGTGCGCCATTAGTATATATATATATTTTTTTTACTTTTTTGCAAAACTACTAATGGAGCACCACCTGCAGGTGCGCCATTAGTAACTAGGGTTACTAATGGCGCATTTGCTGGTGGTGCGCCATTAGTAACCTGGGACCCCAACAAGATATTTGGACAGCTCCACACCTACCTACTCACTTTCCGCACTTCATTCCCTCCACCTCCTTCTCCAAGCTTTCGGCTGCCTCCTCCTCCTCACCTCATTTCCACCATAGATTCATCAAAATTAAGTGGTGAAATTACCTTTTTTTGATAGGTAAGTAAGGGGAAAGCTATCTTCATGATGTAGATCTACTTTTTTTCTCCCTAGCTCGCTCCAACAACGTGCACATGCACTTTTTGTGGCCTAGCTAGATCTATGTATGTTTGTGGTGTTGCATGTGTTTGTGGTGTTGCATATATGTTTGTGTTTGAAGGTACCGGTATTTGAAATGCGATAGTTGCCAATATTTTGCCGGAATGTTTTGATTCATTTCCGTTTCGGCGAGAATTTTGGCACTATGCATTCTTTTTGGTCCTATTTTTAGGGAAGGTCATGCCAAATTTTTTCTTGGTTCTAAAATATCATTTTGCTCTACCCCGCAGGCGACCATGGTCCGCACGATGACTGAAGGCATCGTGAATAGGTTTTTGAGCTCCGCAAAGGCCGAGATGCTTCAAAAGAACGAGATGGAGATAAGATGTCCGTGTCGAAGATGCAAGCTGAAGAGCCTTATTGCGGACCCGGATTCTGGGCAGGTGCGGGACCACCTGCTCTTGCGTGGTTTCATGGATGGCTATCGGTGGCAAGGTGATGAAGATGACTATGAAGTCGTCCATGGGGGCCGGGCAAGAAATGAGGAAGGGCAACAAGACAAGTACCACCGCGGCGAGGGCGGGCGAGAAGACGAAGAATCTCTAGGACATGATCACGACGGTGATGTTGTACACAGTCATCATGTCGAAGATGTCGTACATGATGATGAGGAAGATCAAGACGAAGGGCATGATCATGAAGATGAAGATGCCGGAGCAGACAATGATGGAGGTTGGGTGCAGGACCCTCATATTAAAGAGCTGCTTCTCAAGCAGACGGATAACGCAAGAGCTGCCGCCCGAGAGAAAGCCAAGCTGGATCAACTGGAGATAGACGCGGTTACTCCATTGTATGAAGGATGCAGGCCCGAGGATACCCGCTTGAAAGTAACGCTCATGGCTCTGGAGATGAAGGTAAAACACAAAATGACCGACGCATGCTTCGACGAGAACATGTCATTCTGGCACAAACGTCTTCCCAAGGGGAACAAGTGCTCGACCAGTTTCGAGGAGGCAAATAAAATCGTGTGTCCTCTGGATTTACCGCATGTGAAATACCATGTGTGCATGAACAATTGTATCATTTATCGGGACGAGCACGCGGAGTCTACCATATGTCCGGTGTGCGGCGTCACTCGATACAAGAAGAGGAAGAAAGCTCCTCGAAAATCGGTGTGGTACTTTCCGATCACTCCTCATCTGCAGCGGTATTTCGTGGACCCTAAGGTAGCAAAGCTCCTGCGTTGGCATGCGGATAGGGAGGAGAAGAAGCGGGAAGATGGCGGAAATGATCCGGAGATAAATAAAAAAGACAAGATGCTGAGTCACCCTAAGGATGCGAGCCAG
The DNA here is from genome assembly GCF_002162155.2 of Triticum dicoccoides. Taxonomy (NCBI): domain Eukaryota; kingdom Viridiplantae; phylum Streptophyta; class Magnoliopsida; order Poales; family Poaceae; genus Triticum; species Triticum dicoccoides. The sequence goes on along the minus strand of NC_041384.1, from coordinate 60,731,385 downwards.
TGGCAAGCGTTGAACTTCGAATACCCAGAATTTGGGAAGGATCCAAGGAACATCGTGCTGGGCGCGAGCACCAATGGAGTCAATCCGTTTGGCAGCCAGAGAAGCACACATAGCACCTGGCCTGTGTTTGTGTGGATTTACAACCTTCCCCCCTGGTTGTGCATGAAGAGGAAGTACATTCACATGAGTATGCTAATTGAAGGGCCGAAACAACTAGGGAACGACATCAATCTGTATCTGGGGCTGCTAAAGGAGGAGCTAGACACGCTATGGAAAACGCCAGCCAATACGTGGGACGCCGCAGAGAAAGAATATTTCCCTATGAGAGCCGCACTGCTCACGACGGTGCACGACTATCTCGGTTACGGATATCTCGCGGGGCAGGTAGTCCATGGATTTTCTGGATGCGTAAGGTGCATGGATGACACAACGTATCGCCAGCTAGATAGAGATCCCGGGTCTTCAAGAACCGTGTTCATGGGACATCGAAGGTGGCTTCACGACGATGACCCGTGGAGGAAACACAAGGATCTGTTCGATGGTGAAACCGAACCCCGAAAACGCCCGTGTACGAGGAGCGGCGAGGAAATAGACGAGTTGTTGAAAAATTGGAAAGACTGCCCACTGCCGGGAAAGAAGCAAAAGGCGCCAGAGCCGAGAAAGAAGCGAAAGGCGCCAGAGCCGCTGCTGAAGGTATGGAAAACGAGGTCTGTTTTCTGGGACTTGCCGTACTGGAAGATCCACCGTGTGCCTCACAGCCTTGATGTCATGCATATCACGAAGAACGTGTGCGAGAGTCTGCTTGGTACCCTGCTCAACATGCCAGAGAGGACCAAAGATGGGCCGAAAGCAAGGGCAGACTTGAAATCAATGGGCATCAGGCAGGAGCTTCACACTAATGATGATGATGATGATGATGATGATGATGATGATGATGATGATGATGATGATGATGATGATGATGATGATGATGATGATGAGGCGAAGCAGGACACAGAAAGTCGTCGCAAAGGCAAAAAGGCCAAGAAGACCGGAAATGACTACCCTCCCGCGTGCTTCACTCTAAGTCAGGAGGAGATCGAGCAGTTTTTCACCTGCCTCCTAGGAGTAAAACTTCCTTACGGTTACGCGAGGAAGATAAGCAGATACCTAGACCCAGCGAAGCAGAAGTTCAGCGGGATGAAGTCTCACGACTGTCACGTGCTGATGACGCAGATACTTCCAGTTGCAATCCGTGGGATCATGGACGCGCACGTCCGTGAAACGCTATTTGGCCTATGCAACTTTTTTGACATCATCTCTCGGAAGTCGATTGGCGTGAGGCAACTCAGAAGGCTACAGGAAGAGATCGTGGTGATACTATGCGAGCTTGAGATGTACTTCCCGCCCGCATTCTTCAACGTTATGGTGCATCTGCTGGTCCATATCGTGGAGGATATCATCCAACTCGGGCCGACGTTCCTGGACAGCATGATGCCATTCGAAAGGATGAATGGTGTCATCAAAGGATACGTTCGCAACATGTCACGTCCAGAGGGAAGTATAGCCAGGGGCTTTCTGACCGAAGAGTGCATCTCCTACTGCACGAATTATCTAGGCATTGAGAACCCCGTTGGTCTGCCCGTCAACAGGCACCTCGGCAGGCTCACTGGATAGGGTCACCGTGAGGGTCGCCGCGAAATGCATGTCGACTTCGAGGGTCGACTCGCCGACTTTGAAAGAGCAAACCTAGTCGCGCTACAACACATAGACGTGGTCGATCCTTGGGTGGTAGAGCACAAAACCTTTATTGAGAAGACGTACAATGACCGAGGCCAACAGAGGACGGACGAAGATATAATCAAAGAGCACAACTCATGTTTCACGCGTTGGTTCAAGCAGAAGCTTCTGTCGTACCCTTTACATGAGGATTCTTCCGCGGAAGAACAACTCATATTCGCCTTGTCACAGGGCGCCGAGCACAACCTGATGACCTATGAGGCGTACAATATCAACGGCTACACATTCTACACCGAGGACAAGGACATGAAGAGCGATGGTTATCAGAACTCCGGGGTAACGATGGAATCCTACACCGGTAACGACAAGGACAGATACTACGGAAGGATCGAGGAGATCTGGGAGCTGAGCTACGCTGGAGAGAAGGTCCCGATGTTCCGTGTCAGATGGGCCAAGAGCGTCCTAAAAGAAGACCGGTATTTCACCACCATGGTTATACCCGAAGCCAAATCCAAGACCGCGGGCGCAAACGTCACTGCGAAAAATGAGCCATGGGTACTGGCTTCCCAAGTGGACCAATGCTTCTTCATTACTGACCCGTCAAAGCCCAGTCGTGTTGTCGTGAGGAGAGGCAAAAGGAAGATCATCGGAATGGATGGAGTAGCCAATGAGCAAGACTTCGAAAAGTACGGCGACCCGAAGATCGAACATGACGACGATGATGAAGTAGCAGCACACACCACAAGAAGAAGCAGGACCACCCTACCTAAAGGACGTCCGTTCCACAGAAGAACTCCATTTGCGAAAAAGAAGGGCAAGAAGATTGTGAACAGATAGCTAGCTAAGATCGATTGTATTTAAATCGTAGTCTTCATTTCTCGATTGTATTTCATGGGCACTTTTTGATATCATGAATATTTTTAAATTTCATGGGCACTTTTTGAATTCATGAGGACACTTGATCTCGATCCCCCTCCATCTCGATCTCGATTCCCCCTCCATCTCGATCTCGATCCCCCTCCATCTCGATCCCACCCGCACCCTCCCCCGCTAGCTCCACCGCCG
>NC_041384.1:60727652-60728235 GCF_002162155.2 Triticum dicoccoides | reverse complement strand
CCGCCGCCGCCGATGATATTTTCAAGTAACAAATTTAAACATATTTTTTTAAAAATTATTACTGTTTTTATAAAAAATATTACTGTTATGATTTAAACAAGTTTGAACATATTTAAACACAAATAAATATCAAACAACATTTAAAATGCATAAAAAATATTGGGGAGCCTGGGAATCGAACCCAGGACCTCCTGGTGTGTGTGTTGCGTGCTGACCAGTCGGGCTAGTGGGGGGGTTCTATTGTAGATAGGGTTAGGTTGTAGATAGGGCTAGTGGGCTAGATTAAAACAAAATTCTAATGGCGCACCGAGGGGTGGTGCGCCATTAGAATAGTCGTACTTATGGTGCACGAGGGGGTGGTGCGCCATTAGAACCCTCCCCCCACTCCACCTACTGCCCTCGCACTGTGTCCTCCCTCCCTCCCTCGCCAGATTCCCCTCGATCGACCACCGCCATCCGCCGCCACCGCAGCCGCCCACACGCCCCCGCCATCCGCCGCCTCCATCCGCCGCAGCCGCCCACGCGCCCCCGCCGCCTCCCTCTCCCCTTCCTCCCCCTCGAGCACCGCCTCCCCCCGAGCCCC